>NW_026873766.1:0-155122 GCF_032173495.1 Musca vetustissima
AAAATATTATTCACAGGAATCTTGAATTTAAAAGAAATAAGACAAATAATGAAAGTTGAAGAGAAAAGAATAGCTCTCACGGACATATTAGATGCTTCTAATTTTAAGGTAATCCAGACAAAAGATTGCATTGTTATTTATATTAAGTTTCCCTAAACAAATTATGTAAGTTATATGATGTAAGACCTATTAGTATAAATAATACTGAATTAAAAATCGAAAAACAAATTGTAAAATGTCACAACCAATATGATAACGTAAAATACTGTAAACAGGAAATGCATAATACATATTGTGAAAAATCTTTTAAAGAAACCTGTTTAAGTAATATTCTAAATTCAAGACAAGCAAAATGTAAAAACATTGTAAAGAAACCAACATCAATAGAAATAATAAATGATGGTGTAATTTTAATATCAGGAACCAATATTGTAAACCAAACTAAATTAGAAGGTTCATATTTAATAACTTTTGATAATAATGTAGTAATAAACAATATAACTTATGAAAACCCGACAGCTATAATTAACAATTATCTTAAAAATAACAAAATACCAATATTCGATGTAATAGAAACATTTAACGAAACTACAGAGTTTGAAAATATAAACTTCTTAGCTATAAGAAATGAATTAAATAGCAGCCGCAATAAATTATTAAGTATCATTATTGTATTTGTATTTATAATAACAATATATATATATATATATATATATATGTTTTAAATTAAGAAAATATGTTAAAATACATTTAATTAAAAGAAAAGAAAATGTTAAAAGGACTGAAGAGGAATTAAAAGAACTCGCATTATCGGAATTAACAAAGAAATTTAACGAAATAAGCGAATCTAATGATGGAGATCCGGGGCGAATCTCTTAAGGCAGGGGGGAGTTAGCGATCAGCATATCTGACCACACCCAAATGACTAATTCATAATTATTCTGAACTCGTAATACAAAACCGAAGAAGACCACTTGGTCATAAAAATATTCCTATTAAAGAAATGTAATTACCATGCTTATTTAAGAATTAATAATGTTTATGACTCGGAAACGAGAGCTAATAAATATCATATTCGAAGAACGAAAATATAATTAAAATATGTTTATGTTATTTAATTACTCTTTGTTCAAATTTTCTTTGTTTAATAAGCAATTGCAAAGTCATAAATAGATCAACAATTGAGGATCACAATTCAGTTTGCATTTAGATTTCAATATTCGCGTACGGTAAAGATCACTCTCCGGTCCTTATTTAGAAAGACGGCTCGAACCCTTAATATTAATAATAAGTTATAAGTGTAAAATAAGTTCAAGTTCAAATAAAGCACATGTCGTGTTAAGAAAAATGAAAATGAAAAATGAACATACCATAAAAAAGTTCGTCGCACATTCTGGATCTGGCCCCGGTAAAAGAAAGACACTTAATCGTTCGGAGTTTCCAAAAATGGAAAGACCAAATTATTGCATGCCAAAATCAAGGAAAATCTGAGTGACTTCCAAGCTAGCAGTGGTTCGGTCGTAAACTTCAAAAAAAGACATGGAGTCCGGAGACACAAAATATTTGGGGAAAAATTGTCGAATAAGTCTGCTTCTGTTAACACATTCATTGCAAAAACTAAACGCAAGAATTGCCGATTTAGATTTATTGCAAGGATTTTCTTTTGCACTAATTTATAGTTATTGGAAAAACACACACGTCTATATTTCACAAAAGTTTATTTAGGAATGGAAAAATAAATTTTAATTCCAATATAAAATTATTCATAAAATGCAAAGTATACTATGTTCCTATACAATATAAAAACCATAGCATACTACATAATGATATAACAAAGTAAATAATTGTTGAGTGAATTCAATTGATTCTCCAACACCCTTCCTCAATCGAATTCAACTCCAATAGCTGATCTAAACTTCTCCAAAATTTGAGCATTTAATGGTTTTGTCATCATATCGGCTACCATATTTTCGGTAGGGCAGTACTTGCAGATTACATAATTTTTATCAACATTATCTTTAACGAAATAACGTTTGGTGTCTATGTGCTTTGTGCGGTTGCTCAACTTTTCCTCCTTTATGATAGATAGACAGCTTTGATTGTCCTCATAGATGACAGTTGGCGAGGCTTGTATGATTTCCAAGTCTTCCAATAACTTCCCTAACCAGATGGCTTCTTTACAAGCTTCTGAAAGCGCTATAAATTCCGCCTCTGTTGAAGATAACGCAACACAAGACTGCTTTTTACATGACCAGCTTACCGCGCAACCATTAAGCAAGAATACATATCCTGAATTTGATTTTCTACTTTCTCTATCTGCTGCCCAGTTTGCATCAGCATAACCTTCCAATAAATTGATGCTGTCTTTCGTTTTGCTGAGTCTGAGAAAGAAGTCTTCTGTGCCCTTTAAATATTTTAAAATCCTTTTCAACTCGTTCCAATCCTCTTGAGTTGGTTCACAAACTTTTTGTGCTAAAATTGACACGCATGCTGAAATATCTGGCCTCGAATTTACGCTTATGTACAAAAGCGATCCAAGTAGTTTTTGGTAGTTCTCATTATTCAAAAGTTTTTCCGACTTTATCTTTCCATAGCCAGGATCCATTGGATACTTCGATGGTTTTGCTTCATTTAAACCGTATCGATTCAATAAATCTCTAATGTATCTTTTCTGCCGAATACAAAAATTTGATGAATTATCTCTAAAAATTTCTAGTCCTAAATAAAAATGCACATCTCCGAGGCAATTTGTCTCAAAATTATGTTTCAACATCTTCTCTGCAGCATTAATATGCCTTTCATTTTGGCTTGCAATCAAAATATCGTCAACGTATACTAATATATAAATCATCCCTTCCTCGTTGACGTGTTTTGTGTATAAGCATGGATCCGAATTTGATTGCTTATAACCCGCCTTGAGAAGTACATTATGTAAAGTCTTGTTCCATACATTCGCCGATTGCTTTAATCCATATATACTTTTCCGAAGTTTGCAAACAAGATTTCCTTCACCTTCTTCAAAACCTGGTGGCTGTTTCATGTATATGTTTTCCTTTAAATCTCCGTTTAAGAAAGCTGATTTTATATCGTAATGGACTACTTTCATATTTCTCGTACCAGCAACGGATAATATAATTCGTAAGGTTGAGTGTTTAACTACGGGTGCAAAAATCTCATCGTAGTCCGTTCCGTACTTTTGGGAATAACCGCATGCAACTAACCGTGCTTTGAATTGTTTTAAATTACCTTCAGCGTCACGCTTTATTTTATAGGTCCATTTACATTTCACAATATTTGCACCTTCAGGTGGTTTAACCACTTCCCATGTTTGTGAATTTCTCAATGACGCAAATTCTTCTTTCATTGCGTTTACCCAATGGTCCTTTTGTTCAGATTTCAAAGCCTCATTATAACTTTTAGGTTCAATGAAATCCTCAGACATGACACGATATCCGTACTTCGGTGCATGCTTACCACGAGTAGTACGGGTTGACTTCCGTAGGATGGTGGAAGGTTCTGCTTCCGCTTCACCACTGCCGTTGGTGCTTTCAAAGAAAATTTCTTCAGAAGTATCATCTGACGGTATACTCACCGTTTCCAAATTTTCACAAATATTTTGCTTCTTTAATAAATCAACTGCGATATCATCGTTCATTATATGTTCATTGATTTCATTTTCGCTTTGAGTAAACCTGACATCCCTGCTTATTGTTATCCTTTTAGTTTCCGGGTCAACCATTCTATATCCTTTTGAGTGATCGTCATATCCAACGAATGTTAACATTTTGCTTCTATTGTCTAACTTCCTTAGTTTTTCATTTGGAATAAGAACATATCCCTTGGAACCAAAAATTTTTAGGTGTTTTACATCAGGTTTCCGCCCTTCCCACAATTCATATGGAGTGGTATCAATGGCTCTGGAATATACACGATTTTGAATGTAATTAGATGTCATTATTGCTTCCCCCCAAAATGTATTGGGTATTTTCGCTTCTTTTAATAAACATCTAGACATTTCCACAAGAGTACGATTTTTCCTTTCTGCAATGCCATTTTGTTGTGGACAGTAGGGGACGGTATATTGGTATTGAATTCCCTTGCTTTCCAAATATTGTCTTATTTTATATCCAGTATATTCACCTCCGTTGTCAGATCTTAAAATTGAAGGATATCTTCCAAATTTGTTCTTTACGAATTCCATATAAGTTGTAATCTTGTCGAATACTTCGTCCTTTGAATGTAACAGATACACTTCCGTATATCGAGTATGATCATCAATGAATGTCACAAAATATCTCTTTTTTCCATGTGTTACCGTTTGCATAGGACCGCAAACATCTGTGTGAACTAAATCCAACGGCTGTGTTGTTTTCTTTTCAGATTGTTTGCTAAACGGCTTTCTTGTCATTTTACATTCAGAACATATCTCACACACTTTTCTGGTTCCACAATATTGAATATGTAATCCATTTGTCAAATTTCTTTTCTGCATTTCTTTAATGGCATCAATATCTCTATGACCGAATATTCTGTGCCAGTAGTGTTGACAATTCGACGACTTGCATACAGCTGACATAACCTTTTGATGTTGACGAAGCAGAAATAGGCCTGAAAATTGCTCGGCTATTGCAATTTCCTTTCCCTCTTTAGTTTGGATACTTGCACTATTGTCTCTGAACACAACTTGAAACTTTTTCTTTAAAATTCTATTAACGGACAATAAATTACCTTGGAACGATGGTATATAAAGCACATTCTCGATAGTAATTTTGAATTTCTCATTTCTAGAATTTATTACTTCTATGTCACAATTCCCTTTTCCAGTTGACTCTACTACTTTGCCATTTGCTACAGTGACTCGTTCATTACAGGGTTTCAAGGACGAAAATTGCGACCGTTGAGAGCTTATGTGGCAGGTTGCTCCTGAGTCTAAAACCCAACCCGATGTATTGTTTAATGTTGAAAAACAAAAATTTCCACTAGCCACTTCTTGCTCTTTTGCTTCATTCACTTGGTTCCTGAATTCATACTTACTCCTCGACTTCTTAAATTTCCAGCAATCCTTCTTAAAATGGCCTTTACCTTTACAAAAATGGCATCGTTTTTCAGATTTATTTTCCCCAGATTTGTAACTCTTCAATACAGAATTCGTAGGTATATCCTTCTTATGGCGTTCGCATTCTTCTATTAGACAAGTTTCGACAGTTTTCATGGTAAGTTTTTCTACTTTTCGAGCTTCTAATGCCGTAACCAACATATCAAACGATGGTGGCAAACTGCTAAGTAACATTGCTACAAGCCAGCGTTCTGAAAAATTTTTCACCAATCGCCTCCAATTTTTCAAATAATAGTTTCATTTCCATTATGTGTTCAGATATATTTGATTCCATTGTGTATTTCATACCACAAATTTGCCTCATTATCCTTACGCTGCTTCCTAGTGTATCCTTTTCAAAATGACTCTTTAGGATAATCCAGGCATCGTGTGCTGTTTTCGCTTTCTTTATCAGCATAAGCTGAGAATCCTCAACTGAAAGTCCAATAATTACGATGGCGTCTTCATTGCTCTTCCTCCACATCTCATTTGGAGTATTTGGAACTGGATCAACCACACATTTCCATACGCCTTCTTTCCGCAAGATCAACTCCAATTTATATTTCCACAGATGGTAGTTGTTCTCATTCAATTTGGCAAAAGTTGTCCTTAAAATGTCCATGGCGAAGGGCCCATAACCTATTGCAAGGATCTTCTATGAAAGGATTTTCTTTTGCACTAATTTATAGTTATTGGAAAAACACACACGTCTATACTTCACAAAAGTTTATTTAGGAATGGAAAAATAAATTTTAATTCCAATATAAAAATTATTCATAAAATGCAAAGTATACTATGTTCCTATACAATATAAAAACCATAGCATACTACATAATGATATAACAAAGTAAATAATTGTTGAGTGAATTCAATTGATTCTCCAACAAGATTTAAAAAAGGAGCAAATCCTCGTTAATTCAAGAATTTTACTCAAATGCCAGTTGTCTACAAAGGAAATAAATGTGATTGGATGACGTAGGCCCTCTTTGAAGAATGGTTTCACAGAACATTTGTTCCAGGGGTATGTACATTTCTGGCCCCCAAAACATTCCTTTCACTAACATAAAATTGTTTAAAACTGCAGGCAAAAGAATTCCTGGGTGGCGAAAATCTTCCCGAAAAGGCTTATTTGCTTATTGATAATGCCCCATGCCATCCCAAAGAAAGATGAAGTCCCTCTTTCAGAGTTGCGTATTCAGCTAGCTGAGGATTCATTACATATTCATTCCATTGCACCTTTGCTTGAGGAAGTAGAACCGTTGCAGCAAATTACCTATTCCGAAATTGAGGAATCGATCGTTGAAACTAATATGGCGCCAACAGCACAAAATGAAGAGCATACCGATGATGACTTAACCGACGATGCTAAGAATAAACCGGCGACGAGGTACACAGTACAAAGAAAGCTACACCGGAGGAGACTATATCAGCATTTAATATTGGCTTAGAATTTGCGAAGCAAAGCAATGCTTTCTTAGAGGATATTATGACGCTCCAGAGACTCAGAAGCAATGTGGTGCTGAAAAAGCAAGTTTGCACAGAACAGACAAAAATATTAAATATTATCAGTTCCACGTAAAATGTGTACCTAATTATTTGAATTGAAATATTAAACATAACAAACTTGAATGCTAAGCAGATATTTACGTAAAATTGTATAGAAAATATTAAATCGGTTCCGATCCTGGTTTTCATTACGTGCAAGAATCGAGATACTACTGTAGCGAAATGATTGGTCCTATGTTGTTCCCAAGTTGCTTTCGAACGATCGATAGTTATAATAGATATTGAAAATTATCAAATTACGCAAATTCCCTTTGATGGTGTAATAGAAGCATAAAAGCATGTTACGATTTTATCAATAAAAATAGTACATCAACATACCAACAATTCCATTATTATTTCTATTGTTCCGAAAACATGGAAATAATAATTAAATTTCCACGAAGTAAACTTCAGTTACATATGATACAGGATTGCCCATATTCGACGGACCCATCTGGCAACACCATAACTTTTGACAGAGATGTTACATGTTAATAACATACCGCGTTTGAAGCGTCAGTCCAAGCAGATTTTTACCATGAACTAATACACGCGAACGCACTGAAATAGTTGAAATTTACATTCAACAGAAGAAGTCAATTGTGAAAACTCAACGTGCTTTTAAAACATTAAAAAATGTGAGAAGTGCGCTTTCTAAGAACAACATTAAGCGTTTATACGAAAAATTTTCGACTGGTAAGGCTCTTTCTAATCCGAAGAGGCCATATAAAAGTCGACCAAGGCGATCGGCCGAGAATATCGCTGCCGTACGAGCCAGTGTTGAGAGGTCCCCAAAAACGCCGTTCTCAGCAGTTGGGCATGGCTCGGTCCACTTTACAACGGATTTTTCGCATTGATTTGCATTTGTTCCCGTACAAAATTCAATTGACGCAAAGAATGTTGCCTGCGGACAAGCCTCGTCGATTGGAATGGGCTCAGAGTCATCGAAATGGCCGAAAATGACGAGCAATTTTGGAACAAAATTATCATGTCCGATGAAGCCCATTTCACATTGAATGGGACTGTTTTTACGCCACTGAAAATCCTCATGAGATTCAAGAAGTGTCTCTTCATGACGAAAAAGTCACAGTTTGATGCGGCGTTGGTGCAAAAACGGTCATTGGGCCGTTTTTTTCCAAAATGAAAATGGCCATGCTGTTACCATCAATAAGGAGCGTCATCGCGACATGATGACCAATTTTGTGATGCCAATTATTCGTCGAAAGCGTATGAGGCAGCTCTGGTTTCAACAAGACGGCGCTCCACCGCACACAACTCACATAACAATCGATTTTCTGAAGAATTTGTTTCCGGGCCGTTTGATGTCGAAAAGTGGTGATTTGGACTGGCCGTCCGATTTGTCGCCGCCTGACTTCTTGTAAGTATATTTGAAGTCAAAGGTTTACGTTAACAAGCCAAGGACCGTGGAAGAGCTCAAGAATAACATTCGTGAAGAAATAGCCACTATTTCTGCCGAAATTTTGGCAAAAACGATGGAAAATGCAGCAAAAAGGGCACAATACGTCATCAACGCCAGAGGCGGCCATTTGAGAGATATCATATTCAAAAATTGATGTATACAAATCTACTTGGAACGAATTAAATGATTAACATTGCCAACCGCCAAATTTTTATTTTTTTCTGATTTAAAAATAAAAAAAAACATGGGTCCGTCGAATATGGGCAACCCTGTACCTTCTCATATATTTACATAGTATTTTATCCATTGTATCTTAGATTTTGGACGGTGTTATTTATCTATTATCACTACATTGTATTTATTTTAATATAATATAAAAAATAATAATTATTGTACATAATATACCTTTTTTGTAATGAACTGATCGTCATGTGATTGGTTTTGGAATACATTCATACATATACATAAGTACTATTTCAATATTTTTTTTTTGGTTTTAACTAGACATTATTTTATATAAGGAAAATAATT
Organism: Musca vetustissima; assembly: GCF_032173495.1. NCBI lineage: Eukaryota > Metazoa > Arthropoda > Insecta > Diptera > Muscidae > Musca > Musca vetustissima. The sequence goes on from NW_026873766.1 coordinate 8,592, forward strand.
AAAAAACAAGTATTTTTTTATTGAAATTCATTCGTTGTCAGAAATAAAGAGTATTAGTGTAGAAGAGTAGTAATAGTAGATAGTTGTAGTAGTAGAAGTGGTAGTGATGATAGTAGAAAAACAAGATTAATCAACACACATTCTTTAGTACACAGAAGAAATCCACATATATATAGAGTATAGTATATATAAAAAATAATAGAATTTGGCAAACAATTTTTTTGGTATTTTTGTTTCTTTTTTTAGTAGTAATAACAAAAGGAATGTCGACGTACACTGAAAGTAAACAGAACTCTTACTGAGAAAAAAAAACGAAACTCAAAAAAAATAGAAAATCGAAATTAAAGCCAAGTGAAAAATAAGGAAAATAATGAACAAATTTATGAAAATTTGAGAATGTTTTCAAATCTGTCCCGATATTAGTGTATTAATAAAAGAAAAAGCATTAAGAAATGAAAGTAAACTGGGAATGTGTTAATACTTGTTGTTGTTGTGTTTGTTGTTTTGCGGATAATTGATTTGCTTAGGATTAGTAAAAATGTTAATACACATATTTGTTGTTGTTGTTTTTCGATTTCGCTCTAAAGTACAAAATTTTTTTCTGTTTCACATTTTTACAGAAAAAAATAAGTTTACATAAAATTTTTTAGCATTTGTTCTTCTATATATGTATGTGCATTTATGTATGCTTTTGTTGTATATTCATTCTAGGCTAAATTTTAATAATAAAAATTTAATGGTTTATGGTTTTTTAAGATGCCAACATCTAAATGGAAGCAAACTCACGTTGTACGAGTATCTTCATCAGAGCTACGTCTGCAAAGAGTTGTGAATGTTTTTTTTTGTAAAAAAGGAATAAAATGAATTAAATGAGTATGTAGATTGGTTTTTTAATTAAACTAAATATATGAATATTTGTTAACTAATCTAGATAGATTTTAATATATACTTATTTTATTATTTATTGTCTTGTTTTTTTTTTAGAATAAATAAATAAAAATATTTAGAAATTGAAGCGAATCAACTCCATTTTTATTTAAATGTTATTTACTATAGTATAAACACATACGTTTTATTAATGATTTCAATACTGAAATGCAACTCTGTTTTAAACATTTGGAATTAACGGTTAACTATGTAAATATTTTGTAAATAGCAACAAAAACTACATCACTAATATTACTACCTTTTTTCACACAACTCGTACTAGATTAGAATCTCGCTTCTCAAATATAGTAATTAATGAAACACTTGCAGTTAGCAATGGCCTCCCTCAAGGCTGTGGACTCAGTCCTTTACTTTTTAATACATATACGGCGGAATTGCACAAGATCATTGATGGTTGCAGTCTATTCCAATTTGCCGATAATTTTTTTATTATCTGCTACGACAGTAGTTTTGACATTGCCAAATGTAAGCTCCAGAGTAAAATTCAGGAGTTCAGCCAGTTATGCAACAACTTGAAACTCTCGTTTAACACGGAAAAAATAAGCGTGCTCCATTTCAATAGGCAGCCGAAGCAGCTAAACATCACCATCAATAACAGACAACTGGGTCAAACCAATGTAATTAAATATCTAGGTGTGAACATCATGGCCAGTGGATCTGCTAAAGTACATATGGACGAAAAGTCCAATGCCATCAAATATAGTTGTCAATGTCAAAGGTGTCAAAGAATGCTATAAATGAAGGAACTTTTCTAGAAATGCCATGGCCGATACCTGATGCTATAAATCAGATAGCTAAAGTTTTGTGGCAAGAATGTGGTAGCGAATATGAGGAGATAGCAAGAAATTGTAATTCTCATTTTTATAAAATCTTTCCCTCTCTAACTAGAACACATTGGTTAAAAATTTGTAATCTTAAACCTTCTTCACAAAAGCAGATTAACAGAATCCTAAGTGGGCACTGTTTTTGTAAGAATACGTTAGCCAAAATGAATGTTGTACCAGATAACTTCTGCGAGGACTGCGGGGAACCTGAAACAGCAGCGCATGTAATTTTCAGATGTCGTAAATTTTGTAACAAAAGAAGATGCTTCCCGCAACTATGTGACTCCTTCACAGTAGAAGAGTTCACTGATACACAAGGCTTAGAAAGTCTGAACATTGTGGTCAAATTCCTGAAGGAGATCGAAGTCGACCTGTAAAACACAAACCACCACCTATGGATAAAGTCAATTTTGTAGCTTAAGCTACACATGGAGACATGTCTCTCAACATTCTAACACCAAATATGACGTGAGCCAAGGAGGAGTTAATTGGGAAAAAACCCAAATTTCAATAAAATCACTCTGATTCGTTTAGTGAACACTGAAGGCTTAAGATCATTACCCACGCTTGCCCAAGTTGATGGATTCAGATCATAAGCAGCAAGGCAATTTCTAAACAAGGAGTAAAAAGTTAATCTTGTTTCCAGAAAAAAAGTTATTCGTGATGGAATTTAAGCGTGATAGTGTCATTTCTTTATATTTGGCTGGAAAACCACAAGTGTCTATCGTTAGACTCAAAAGAGCAAAAGATTTGCTTCGCTTAGCCGAAGGTGTCGAATTTGGTTTTCTCCGATAGAAAACATTCGTTGTCCATCAGTTTGTAAACTAGCACAATGTTTACTTGCCTAAGAGGTTAGCTGAAAATCTGCACCTTCGTGGTGATGGTGTGGGCCGCCATAACAGCCGATGGTCGCTCTCCGCTCGTATTAATCGACCTTGGCATCAGAATAAATGTCCAATATTATCGCGAAAATATTCTGGAGGGTGTATTAAAGCCTTGGGCACGCAAACATTTTGGCCGCAGATCTTCCAACAGGACTCAGCACCATCGCACTCGGCACGTGCCACATAAGAATGGTTACAAATTGAGGTTCCTTGCTTCATTTCCAGCGCACAATGGCCACCAAAATCTCCGGATACCAATCCGTTGGACTATTGTGTCTGGAGTATTTTGAAAAGTAAGGTTGGCGCTTCGTTGGGAATGGGCCAAAATACCGCAAAGCAACATTCGGGCAGCGTTTGACGGATTCATTGGCCGAAGGCCATAATTCGTGCCAAAGGTGACCAATTCGAACAAATTTAAACTTATTCTAAAATTTGTTGCTATTTCCGACATTTTTTACTTTCATTCAATAAAATTAAAAAAAATAATAATAAAAATTATGGCGCCTCCCTGTACGGGGAACAGAACTGAATGCTAACGGACGCGACCACATGTTGCGGATAGTGGAAAGCCCAATATTATTCATTGGCTAGCAGTGAATACAACAAAATGACTATGATCCCAGGACTGACGAAAATGGATATTTTTGGAGATCCAAATATCCACCTTCTTACTAACTGACGCTGGGTTATTAGGCGACATCGTATATTCGAACGGAGCCTCATTTTTCAGGCTTAGCTGAGGAGTCCTTAAGTCCTCACTTCAAAACCATTCTACGGTTCCGACTTTTAAATCGGCTCCTTTCGTCTTTGTCTGGAGAGTAACCTCATGAAGATCACCATCGAATCAATAGCACAAGAAATTACCAAACGCGTCATGGCTAAGGAAATCTCTGACAAAAAGATTTATTGAAGATCGTTTAATTTTTGCAACCGCTTTATCGAACGGTATGGGGACTCTATTACCAACAAGGAATTAATTCTGATAAAGAAGAACCTCCAATTCATTGGGGAGTTCTCTCGGAACTGTCCGAATGACATTGCGAAAGACTTCTGAACTGAAAGGAAGAGAAGTCTGTTTGAGTAGCCTGATCATACCCAGGTAGAGGATGGCTGGGACTTCCGTGTTTTGTACACCATCCTCCACTGCGAAGTATGGCAAGGTTGTATCGAAGTCGGCGCCAGGCTTCCTTCTACAGGCCCTCCTAATATCCAAATCCATAGTTATGACAATTGATCAGTGGTTGATGATAAACCAAGGGACAAGTGCTCGCAAAAACTGCGCCAACCTCTGCAACTCTGGGGACCAAATTTCGTACATAACCAATGGATGTAAAGAGAATGAAGTCGTCTGATGAGCAACAACCTGTTGCAAAGAGACGTAGTAGCCTATTTCATAGTGTCGGTAACGTCAAAGGAGAATCCTGCCATGAGCGGTAAAGGTGAGGTGAAAGTCAAACCCATCGTCTTGAAGCTGAAATTCCAGAATCTGATACCAACGCATAGCGATGCAGTTGGATCGAGCCGACTCTGACGGATGTATCAAAGAATGCTTTTCGACTGATAAATAAAGAACCTCTTCCTGAACGACGAAGTTTATTGCAGAACTAAGGAGTCTTGATCCTACTTGGAAAGGTAGAAAATTGGCAGCCGTTGCGTTCCAAGAGATTTCCAGGGTGATGGTGACCTTAATGTGGGTCTAACCATCACTTATGAGACTGGAGAAAACGTTAAGGCTGGTTAAAAAGCATAACGACGGACTTAAGATAAGGAAATGGAGGACTATCACTTCATTAAAAAAAGACCGTATTGTCGCTAAGTTCAACACTGACTCTGCTGGAGAAGACAATCGATACGAATTAAAAAGATTACTATACGGGGATATTAGTTGTACCAGAATCGAACAAGTTTGCCTAGGAGGAAGCCTCTCACTATATAAACTTACAGGAGGATGTTGGAGTAGGACTTTGTGTCATCTGTAGCCATTTATGGCTTCGGAGACAGCGTGTTAATGCACGGATTTCATCGCGGTCGCTATCGACGATCTGTTGACGTCCGATGGAAGTCGTCAGGATATCTCCTGAAGTCCTTACGGAGGTGTCGCGAAGGTGAATCAGCCATTACTGTGTGATGGTTGGAATGGCACGGCACATAGCATACCAGCAGCAACTGTTTAGTCAACAAGTTCTAAATTGACTTCGCATACTGGAAGTGACACAGTAGACTTTGAAGCGTATAATTTTGGATTACACTCCCAGAAGACGTTGGTGATAATGGCTAAGTAGTTGGAAAATTTTACATTCACTGTTAACGCTTGACGAAATAACCGTACAGTCATAGGCGTACGACACCAATGAAACATCTGGTGGAGGAATGGGAAGTTTAGCAAGATATATATTGAACAAAATGGGAGATAGGACACTTAGTTGTTAAGTCTAATATTGACAGTAACGTTAAGGTCGAATAGGGATCCAGTGTTACTTCGCGTGCTAAACTTGTAGTTTTTATTGTTAACGCAGAGATCATGGGTATAAATTATTTCAAATCCCGGAATATTTGCGTGATCAAATTATTTTAATGCTACTCGGAGCTAGTTTATATTTTTTAAAATAAAATACAAGACAATAAATAATATCCTAAGCTATATACTCTGTAACATAGAATATGGTACCCACCTGACATCTCCATTCGAACGCATAGCGACCGCAGCTACTTCAAATAAGCCAATAAAGAAACATAACAATAATGGGCCAAATATGGCACCCTGCCAGCCGATCCAATACATGCCGCCAGCAATTGCCAAGCCAGTTAAATAGGGATGGCCACCACTAGAATGACAAGTCAAAATTATTATTTAATTCTACATTAAAAATTTCTACAACTTACCCCTTCATTTCGGCATAGATGGCTGCCTCAAAGTACGGTGGCACAAAGAATTGCAATAAAAATAATGCAATACCAGCATAAAGACGATCTTGGGCCAACCATAATTCCAAGAGAGCTGGCAATGCACACCAATAAGAACCCAAGAAAGGAGCAGCAGATAAAATCGCAGCCAATGCTGAGGGCAGAAAAACAATACGGGCCCCAAATACGGTATGTACCAGCCATGTAAATAGGCCCGTAAACAGCGAACATTTGAACATTGATATTAGGACGCCAGAAATGGAATTCTCCAGGGCATCAGCAATTTTCGAACCGGATGTAGAGAAACCAATGTATTTGGTTACTTGTAGAGGGGCGTATTTTGTTTGGGAACTCGAGAGCAAATAAAACAAGGCTGTGAAGAAGACAATCTGCAAAAAAGAGAAACAACAAATAAATTTAATATTAATATTAAAAAAAGGTTTCAAATAATTTCTCCTTACCATATCCAATATGAATTCCACACATGCCTGTCCTCCAGACAACACCAGCGATAGAATTTCACCCGTAAATGCCATTATCATCGAGAGATTGGTGCGAATAATGTGCCACAGTGATTCGGCCACTTCCATTATCGTCTGCGTATTGCTTTTGGCCCAGCCAATGATGCCCTGTTTCGCCACTAAAACTAGCTCTTTAAAATGTCCTTTATTAAAAACACATTGCTTTTTGTTAGAAATGATGACATGCAGGGTTAAGCAGAGACATATTTGTTGTTTTTGTTGTACGTTTTTATTTTTATAAAATTTCTTTACACGGGACTTTGTTGAACAGAAACCCAAACAAAAAAATTAAATAAATAAATCCAACCAACTAAAATAATTAATCAAAAGGAAAAATCGAGCCCATATACAACTATTCAATTATTTTTTTTCCAGAAGATTTAAAATATAAAAATATGTTCCCAGGAAGATTGAGCAAGAAGAAATTCTAATTCCGCATTTACAGTATTAGATCCACTTCAAACGTACTAGTTCGTAATTGACTTTGTATACTCTTTGTGTATTCACAATGCAATATTCAGAAGGATAAGACCATAGTATATTTTGAGAAAATACTTACAGTAACTTTCGGATTCGGTTTACGCACATCCATCTGGCAGCCTGTCAATATTGGCGACCCATATTCAGAGTTAGATATATCATATCAGATCATATTTTATCATATATCATATCAGATCATATTTTATCTAAATAATACACAAACGACGCCACGCATATTCGCTTGTCAGGACATTGTGTATAGGAGACCGACTTGAGCTTAGAATGACGTGTTTTAAATTTGCTTTAAATCCCTCCCTACTCCATCAATATAAAATTCCACATTGGCTACCGAACTTATTATGAAATGACATATGTCGATTAAATTTTTTTTTTAAATATTTTCATCTCTCCAAAGACGCGTCGTCGCGACGCTGCCTACGTCCGATCGACCCGGAAAACTTTACGTAAATGACTGAACTGATTGTAGAATGAAGTAATCATGTTGTTCAACATACAGCATGTTCAATATAAAGGCTTATCAATTTCGTGGTTTCAAAATATTGGAACTAAAAATTGTCAGTGTTCCCTCGAAGGAACATTGACATGAACTTGAACGAATTTAAATATGTGATCTTTATCTATAAGTTAACCTACTCACAATCCATACACATGCCTTTCTACAACCTATGCAAAATTTCATTTTATTCGGGCAGATTTAGAAGCTTGGTACAATAGAGCTGGACTATCTGATCAAAGTTCTCGAGTAATCGATGTTGGTAATTCCTGATATTTGGAAAGTTGCCCGGACTATTACAATTTTAAAATCCAATAAATCCGCTACTAATTGGGAATCCTACTGCCCGATTTCTCTTCTTTCACCAGTGGCCAAGTTTTTAGAGTCTGTACTGCTTCCGTCACTGAAACGACATTTTGTTCTTGCAACCCACCAAACACGGTTTCAGGGATCATATAGCACAACAACGGCTTTGCAGGAAATTACTTTCAAGATTGCAAATGCCCACAAATCAGCGAAGATCCCCCTGAACGGGCCATTGTGACAGCCTTGGATCTGTTCAAGGCGTTTGACACGGTCGATCATTACGAGCTGATATTCGACATCACAAATTTGGCTTGCTAACTACCTTAATGGGCGGCAAGCCTTCGTTGAATTCCGTGGCCAAAAATCCAAATATCGCAAGATCAAAATGTGAGTACCGCAAAACGGTGTCCTATCTCCCATTTTGTTCAATATGTATAGTGCGAAATTCTTATTCCTCCACCAGATTTTTCAGTAGTGTCGTACGCCGATGACCGTACGATTATTTCGTCCGGCGTTAACATTGACGACGGAAGTGCAAAATTTTCCAACTATTTAGCCACTATCACCGACTTATTCCGAGAGCACAATCTAAAATTATTCACTGCACTGTCTATTGTGTCACTTTTTACTTCCTGAACGTGAGAAGTCATTTTAGAACTTGACATCTCAATTGATGGTAGGCGCATTCCCACCGTCCATAATCCGAAAATCCTTGGTGTCCTTCGATAACCTCCTTCATTTCTCCTCGCATTTTAACTAAATCAATCAGAAGGTGAAAGCTTGGAATAAAGTTCTGAAAGCTTTGGCTGGCACCTCCTGAAGAAGAAACGTTAGTAACGACACACAAGGTCACAGGTCGTTCCATCCCCAGTCTGGACTTCTTTCCTTAGCGACACGCAACCAACTCAAAATAATGCACTATAAATTGCAACCGACTGTGTGTCCAGATGACGAGCGTCGATCACCTCCATGAAGAGACCAGGATACTGTCAGTCAAGCAATATAATGTGTTGTTGACCAGACAGTGATAGCACATCCACCTCCGCGACACATCCATCAGGACTTCAGGCGCTATCGTGATGCCATCCAAGACATCATTCCATCGGACGTCAATAGATTGTCGATAGCGAAAAATGAAATCATGCATAAACTGGCGGTCTCCGAAGCCATAAATGTCTACAGATGCAATCAAGTCCTACTCCAACATCCTCATGCATTATAATGAGTGACATTATAATGAAAATACATCATAAAAATATGTATGTTTATTTTGAAACCACGAAATCGATAACCCTCTACTTAGAACACAATTTTTTGAAGATAAGACTCTCAAATCTCACATGCAACGCTGATAAGATAGTTCTTGTTTTTTTTTTATTATTAAAATTTTGTGAGACACATGATGGGACAAGTAGCCACAGATCCAATTATATTCATTTCTATTTTCAAAACAAAGACTTTATTGATTAAAGTATTTGAGACTTTAAACACCATCTGAAGTGTGAAAGGTTGGTTTTTTTCTCGCAGATGCATATTTCGATTTACAAGAAAATTTCCAAATGGGTTTACATTAAAAAAATCCAACCCCAAAATCTTGTTGCACAGTGTAAATTAATTTTCTAATGAAATTTCCATATACTTGAATGATTTTGTTGAAATGTGGGTAATATGTATAATACCAAAAAATATATATCTGTGGTTTAATGAGAAAACAAAAAGTGAATTCCCTCCTTCTATAAAATGATCTTTATTAGATTCTTAAATATTATATCAGTATCATATACGGGAGTCCCAAGGAGGACTTATAGAGAAGGAAATCTTCCCTGTAATATTCAAAATTAGTTACACACACACACAAATGTGTACATAGATGATCACACGATTATCCCAATAAATGTCTAATATAATAGAATTTTAATATATTTAGCATTGTATGATAATGTTGACTAATGTAAATGAATATTTGCAATAAGATTGATGGCCATTACCATTCCATATTAAAAAGGGCTGCCATTATCAATTTCTCAAATGAGACAACCTTTCATAATTATACCATGGCTCAGTGTTTTCAATTTCAATTTATTTCATAAACGAGAACTTTAAACTTTATTACATGGACTACTCCTATAGAAAACCAGTAAGGAAAGTAGTAAAGTCGGACTGGGCCGACTATATGATACCCTTCACCACTTTGGGTATATTCAGCGTATGTATCCTAAAGTCGAAATTATATATGGAAGCTATGCTATATCTATATCTAAACCGATTTCAAGGAAACTTATCAGAGATTAATTTATATTAACTTCAGTACGTTGTGTCAATCGGCCTAGCTATGGATCTTTACTGCACCATTTACTTAAAATCGGACGGAAATATATATAGAGGTTTATGTAAATCTAAACCGATTTTCACGAAACTTTGCACACATCATTCTAGATTTAAATCAGTACGCTATCCCAAAATCGAAAGATATATGGGGACTTTGTTGCACTATTTACATAAAATCGGACGAAAATATATATGGCAGCTATATCTTAATCTGAACCGATTTCCACGAAACTTTGCACACATTATTCTAGACTTAATTTAGTACGCTATGCCAAAATTGGTGCAAATCGAGAGATTTTGAGGGACTTTGGTGCACCATTTACTAAAAATCGGGCGAAAATATATATGGGAGCTATATCGAAATCTGAACCGATTTTCACAAAACTTTGCACACGTCTTTCTAGACTTAATACAGTACGCTAGGCCAAAATTGGTGCAAATCGAGAGATTTTGAGGGACTTTGGGGCACCATTTACTAAAAATCGGGCGAAAATATATATTGGAGCTATATCTAAATCTGAACCGATTTTTACGAAACTTAGCACACATCATTCTAGACTTTATTCAGTACGCTATGCCAAAATTCGTGCAAATCGAAAAAATTCCAGGGACTTTGGTGCACCATTTACCAAAAATCGGGCGAAACTATATATGGGAGCTATATCTAAATCTGAACCGATTTTCACGAAACTTAGCACACATCATTTTAGACTTAATTCAGTACGCTATGCCAAAATCCATGCAAATCGAATGATTTTCAGGGACTTTGGTGCACCATTTACCAAAAATCGGGCGAAACTATATATGGGAGCTATATCTAAATCTGAACCGATTGGCACACATCATTTTAGACTTAATTCAGTACGCTATGCCAAAATTCATGCAAATCGAATGATTTTCAGGGACTAAAGTCCGTAAATCGGACAAAAATATATATATATGGGAGCTATATCTAAATCTGAACCGATTTTTCCTGTGCCAAATTTCAGCCAAATCGGATTATAAATGCGACCTGTACTTTGTTTACAATTGAACATCAACAGACGGACGGACAGACATGCACAAATCGACTCAGAAAGTGATTCTATGCATATTCTCAAAAGGAACCATGGGTCTATCTCGATTCCTTTTGCCTGTTACAGACATATGCACAAAGATATAATACCCTGTACCACAGTGTGGTGAAGGGTATAAAAAATCCTGAAACCAAAAGCTCAGTCAGTAATATTTCTTATAGGAAAAAAACTTTAACTCTAGTCTTTTTTTAAGGACCCAAATCCTGCGACCTTATGCCTTTTTAGAGGCAAAAATCTGAGACCCATATTGTTGGAAAATAATTGATGGAAATAACAATTTCTGAGATGCCTAAAGTTTGTTCTTTCGAAAACATTTTGAAGCCCTAGAAATGTTTTTTCTATAGAAATGCAAGAGATGCATCCTAATAGACATCGCATTTTAAATATATGATCTGTGCCTATATGTGAACCGAATTAACCCTACGATCAATAACCGGGTACATTTGTATCTTTTTATAGCCTCCACAATAGTAAAATTTTTCATAGACTTGTCTTTTTCTGCAGACAGGTCAAGTTCGAAGATGGGCTATATCGGTCCACGATTAGGCATAGCTCCCATATAAGGGTACTCCCGTATTTTCGGTATATATATATATATATATGGTAGATATGGTTTCAATTTCAATATGGTTCTTCCAGACAAATAAATGATCTGTGCCAAATTTCATCTCATTCGGATAATAAATGTGACTTGCACTTTATTTACAACTTAACATGGAAGACGGACGGACATCCAGGGAGATTTAGTTTTCTATCCTGATTCTCTCGGCTCAGTTTTCTTTTGTCTATAAAAAAATTGTAACATCCTAATCTCAGCGATTTTTTCCTTTATTTTTGTACATTTTCCTATGGAAAAAAAAAGATAGCCTAAATCTTCACATATATACCAGGCTAAACAAAATAAGATCTTGAAACCCCTAAAGCCTATAACTAGCATATGAAAATTTCTGTTATGGATTAGCATAAAGTCGTCCCTTATTAAAATTATTAAATGTTCTTCAATCTATGGTATATTCTTTAGTTCTAACATATCTACTGATTCATTAGTCCATTTATTGGGCAAGATAATGGAAATTCTAGAGGCGCAAAGAAATCTCTTAAAATTATAAATCAAAGCTGCTCTGTGTTGTTGATGACAAATGGAAATGGAAGACCAAATAATGATGATAATTTTATTTTTGCCCCAATGGATGTATACATGAGTGTACGAATGTGAGAATGTGGGTTAATACAATTCGCAATGTGTATTTGGTATTTAACAAAAAAAATGGTTAACAAAACTGAACAAAAAAAAAAAACAAAAAAGACAAACTAAACCAGTGAGCGGAGCAGTATAGTCGGACGGGGCCGACCATACGATACCCTACACAACTACCACGAAAATCTAACTTTCTTCGGATTTTTATTCCGAGTCTGAGTAATATTTCGTGATATTTGCCCCCTCTTGTCCGATTAGAGGTTAACAACACCTCTTCCTTATTATTTTCGAATATTCAGTACAGTCCTTCTAATTACTTGTCCAGATTACCTTCACGGTGGGTTGTGTTGTGATTTTTGGATTATACTCTACTCGAAAACACACAAAAAATTATATTCTCCGTCCATTTCATCCTAAAATTTTAATCTGATCATCACCGAAAATTATAGGCGTTGTTCTTGACCATAACTGGAACCTCATGAACAATTTCAAAGCCATCAGCGCGATATTTCTCCCTCTAATGTGGTAATGGGTTACTAAATAATATCTGAATACGTAAGCACCTGTAAATATTTGACTGTAACTCCCACATCTGAGTAGATACATCACTATATTTGGTATCAATTTAAAGGCCAACCACTCCTCTTGGATATGCTATCAACTCCTGGGGTCTACATCCTCCAGGAGTAAATATATATGCCATAGAATACAAATTTTGTCATTTTTCACACAAAAGTCAGGGTCCATTTGACCCGCTAAATATTGACCGATCTTTATCAAAACATGCATGCTTATTCTCTGGCCCGATCCCCTTCTCCATGCAAAAATTCGCGGTGTTTGGGCCATAATTGCGGCCTCTGGAGCGACCAGAAAAACCGACAAAAATTTAGTATTTGGTCCATTTCATCCCCTAAATATTAACCGATCTTTTCCAAAAACAATAGGGGTCTTCATTGGCCAGAACCCATCCTACATGCAAAATTTCGTGAAGATTGGTCCATAACTGTGGCCTGTATCGTGTTTACAAATTATAATGGACAGACGGACGGACGGACGGACGGACGGACACACATGTCTAGATCGACTCAGCTAGTCGAGATATGACGATCGGTATACTTAAAGGTGGGTCTAGGACCAATATTTCGCGGCGTTACAAACATTTGGGGCTGCACAAAGCTATAATACCCTGACAACATAGTTGTGTAGGGTATAAAAACCAAAGCCCCCAAAATGATAAAAAGAAATAAAAAAAATAAAACCAAATCAACTTACCAGGATTATCGACAATTTCACCGAATGTTGTTTTTAGAGCATCTGTTGGGACTCGGGGTCCATATGAATCTGATTTATTGAAATCTATCCAATATTGTATTAACCGATCCCATACATCCAGTATTTGTTCCTTCAGCTTTGTGGCATGTACCGGATCAGCATCGGTTAACCAATCATCTATGTACGTCTCAATTTTACGCCGACCATAATGATGAGCATTATCTAAAGCATCATCTAAGGAGGATTGAATATTCGCTGGTAAGATGTCAATTAATTCTGGACGATCGGTAATGGTTTTATTAATTAAATCCTTGCCCAAATAGGCAACTTCTATTGTTTCCGAATAGATGTTAACACAGAAGAATACACCCAAGAAAACGATAATTAAAATCATAAGAATTATCATGAGAATGGAGGTGACCAAATCCACAGATGATTTCAGGGAATTGCGTATAATGCCATTGATTTTGTAATTTAATTCCAAGACACCGGGTAGACAAAGTGGCAGGACGGCTGAGTGATGTTCAATGGCCCAGGTCTAAGAAGAAAAGAGAAAGATATACAAGGTGATCACAATGATCTGAAGAGCCACATTGGAGAGTCAAATCTTACCTTAATTTTATTATAGATATCATTTAATTTCTCAGCCACAAAGTCCGTAAATCCCGTATAGATACCCAATTGATAGAGCAGATGCATAAACATCGGTATCAGCGCCAATATAAACATCCAGACATTGCGATACAAAAATGTAGCCATACAGGCATAGAATAAAAATTTAAAATATGTTCCACTTATATGGCTGCCCTCCTCATCATCCTTATGATCGACATGATCTTCATAGGCCTCTAATGTTTCCATTGAATCCATTGTTTCACTAAACGAAACATCGTCAATATCTGAATGGATGCTTTGTTTTTTATTCGACGACGACAACCGCAAAGAGTTAATGGATTTTTCAAAATCTGAACGATCCAATAGTTTTTTGATTTTCTCCACCATTGAACTGGACTCTTCGGTATTTTGTAAATGATAGACTATCGAAGCGCCCACATACAGCATAATAAGTAGGAAGGCCGGCACCTGTAAGGCTCCCAAAAAGCTACAACCATACGAGACAATGGCAATCCAAAGAGATTGTCCGGCAATTACAAAACGATTGCTATTCGATTCACGCCAAAAGAAATAGACGGAGGTTAAGTAGACTGCAATTATGGCCACCAACTAAAGAGAGAAAAATATGTATTAAAAACTTTTATATTTCAAATTGTTGTTCTCACCACACTTACCAAATATATATTCAAATAGCCAATCAATTGCACAAACAGCGAATGAGAGAATACAACCAAGCGCCAAATGGCACACAGGAATCCTTTGGGTGCATATAAGACCAATAGTTTAATGCATGATGCAATACCCACACCGGCCGTAATGACTTGCCAATGTTCCTTCAGCCAATTAACCAAAAAGCTGCCACAACTTTCGGTGGCCTCCAGCGGTGCCAAACATAGAGAAACAAATACGTTTGAATCTCTTTCTTCGAGTTTTTCAAACCAATTATTCAATAATTGAGCCAATTTTCGTTTAAATGGAAACAATACGGCACCCATTAAAAAGGCCCATAGCAATGGTCGTACAAAGGGGCCGAGTATAAAACATACCGCCACAAATGCTGCAACACCGGCTGCGATAAGGAAATTATACATTGCCGCCTTAAAGCTTTCATGATTCTGCGAGCGAATGCGCATTAATTTATTCAATACACTATCGAAGGAACGATCCCTTCGTATTGAATCGGATCGATGCATTATGAAGTAATTTTGAATTCTTTTTTATTTTGTGTTTTTGGTAATTAATTCAATCTTGGTTTTGGTATGAAGTTTTATTGTGTTGAACTGAAAAGAATAATTTTAAAAAATTATAATGAATATTCAGTTTATGGGTGCAATTATTTTTTGTAATAATTATATTTTTTATTGGAGTTGTTGCATGTAATTATAATTATATTAAAACCAAGGTGATTTCAATCAAAATTCTCCCAGCCCTTTTAAATGCCGTACTTCTCAAGGTAAGCGCATCTAATAAAATATTTTTTGCGACCTGATCAGTTGAACTGGTTCATTATACAGGATTCCGGGGACTGAATTTGAGAACATTGCTTTATCCGGATCTTGCTTGTGTCAGAGTTGAGCTGGTTTACCTAAGAAGAATCATTTCACTGTCTGAAATAGAAGGAGGATGTTGTAGTGGGACTTTGTTCCACCTGTAGCCATTTATGGCTTCCGAGACCGCCTATTGATGAACGGATATCATCGTGTTCGAATCGACGATGTGTTGCCATCCGATGGAATGACGTCTTGGATGCCTTCAGGATAGCGTCTGAAGTCTTGACGGAACTGAATTAGAATTATATTAAAACCAAAATGATTTAAGTCAACATTTTCCCAGCCATTTTAAAAATAGAAAAGGCGTACCTCCTCTCAAATGCACATGTGCCCATTTACGGCATCCGAGACCGGCTATTGATAAACGGATATCATCGTGTTCGATATCGACGATCTGTTTACATCTGATGGAATGACGTCTTGGATGCCTTGACGATAGCGTTTGAAATCCTGAGGGATGTGTCGCGGAGGTGGATCATCACCAGCAGTAACTGTCTAGTCAAACACACTTTATGTTGCTTGACTGACAGCATCCTGGTCTTCACATGAATGTGATCAACGCTTGTCATCTGTACACACCCGGTTGCAATTGGGAGTGCATTATTTTGAGTAGTTTGCAAGGATCTCCATTGTGTGTCGCTAAGGAATGAAGTCCAGGACATGCAGCCCCTGTCTTTACCAACGATTCTTTATTCTATATTCATTATTTTTTTGTGGATAGATTTGGTACCAATTAAGAACTTATAATACTGAAAATTATAGGGTAACGTTATATGGGGGCTACCAGAAAAGTTGATCTATATTTTTTATATTGGAGATATTTGGTACAAATAAGAACCCAATGTACCTAATTTTAGCGAATTCGTTATAAAAGCGTTTAGGAACCCCAGAATACCCTTATATGAGAGCTATGCCTAAACATGGACCGATATATCCCATTTTCGAACTTGACCTGCCTGCAGACAAAAGGCAACCCTATACAATATTTCTGCACCCTATCTCAATTCCTTCAGAAGAAGCGTCATTAAAACTGATGGACGGACAGGCATGGCTAGATCGTCTTAGAATTTTACTCTGATCAAGAATATATATACTATATAGAGTCGGAAATGAATATTTCGATGATTTACAAACGGAATGATAAAATTAATATATCCTCCATACAATGGTGGAGGGTATAAAAATAAAACTGTCGTATGGCACATATATTTCTGACTGGCCATCTCGGGTCATTTTCTTTGGAAGCATAATTAAAATTCCAAAGCGTATTCCAAAATTCATCGTCTTTTTTATATAAAAATAGTTATATGATTTGTTACGCGTTTTGTAATCATTCTACGGAGGATATCGAGATAACAAATTAGAACGTGAGGTTCGACAATGAACTATATAAAACCTGTGGTGAAGGGCTTATATAACTGTAACCTCTAAATTGCAGTATTTTGGGGATGTTCCATCCTACCATGCGTCGCCTCCATATAATGATAATTTCTGAAGGGAAGAATTGAGATACATAAGAAAAATATTGGGTTCGAAATTGACATATATAATGTTAACCACAAATATTCGCTAATTCCTACACTATATAATCAATATTGGTCCCCCTTTAGGCAATCTAAATAGCAGTAGTTTGAGAATTGTATATTCTACCATTGATTATTAGTATCAGTCCACGTATTGAGGTTTTCAGATTTTAGGAAAAATCACCATTAAAAATTGCTGAAATGTTTATTTGGTGTACACAATGGTTTACATAAAACCGTTTGTAGAATTATCGGTATAGGTTCTTTTTGGTATTTTCCCTATATTTTCATTTCAAATACCTGTCAGTATACCTATGTTCGGACCGGCCGAACTTAACGTTTTTTTTTTATGTTTTATAAACAATTCATCAACGCGCCATTTAGTATTACTAAATGCTACCACCAACACCTAGCTACTACATACTTTGCCCGTCTGCTCTTCGGAATTGATAAAGTGCAGTCGCAGCGATGTGGGTTAGGCTCTTACAGCTTGACAAAACACATCTGTTAACCAACCTCTAAGCAACATTTAGACAGTACTGTTGTTCACATATCTCCACGCATAGACAAATGTTATCTATAAAAACACAACACATACGGAAATTGTGCGATTCCGAATAAAAAACCAGTTAGTTAAACACGCTAGTTAGCTAGCGACTCAACAACCCAATATTTCAAATAATTTGCTGAGACATTTTCCTAACGGTCAAGGTCGTAGTATCGTGTTAAGTGGTAGTAAAGTAAAACAGGTGCGTTTTTTAATTTGCTTCTACTTTACAATTGAAACTATGGAGTGCCCCCTACTTGAAATAATTTTCTCGAATAATTATCAAAAAGCGATAAGAACCACAAATGGCTTCATTATAATACATTCAAGATGATGATGATGACGACGATGTTATTATTGTTCACCCAATACGCTTACACAGTAACCACACCCGCAGCAATCAATTCATATTTTTATTTTTGTTTATAGATTTTCGAATAACATTTTCACTTACCCAGCAATTACAGTTCAAATCGATTTGAAATTATCATCGAAGTTGTTAGTATCCACTAAATGTTATCTTGTCTTAGGGTCGAACTAATAGCAAGATAACAACATTGCTATGGGAGTTTTGGGGACTGGGGCTTCAAAGTAATTTATTTACTTTTTTCCGATCACAATCTCTTTGGAATCTGGTCCAAAAAAGCTACGCATTTACTGATCCGTGCTAACAAATGTTTCTTCTGCCACTGACTAGTTTATAATTAGATACATATACATGTTTGGAATGAATAACAAATTCGTTGCTTCATTCCTCTACATAATATGACGTCACTTTTCTTCTTCAAAAGTTTTGTATTGGATTGGCCAACGCGACGATATTACTCCTGCGGCACACTTGAGAACTTATTATTATTCTTTAATCTGAAATCATCACAAATGATCTTTTGATTATTACACAAACATTCCAAATTGTTTTTTATTTATTTACATTAAATATTGGATTGATTCAATTTGGTTTCCACTTCCGAATGCCTGCTAATTATCGTTCCAACTGGTAAAAATTGCCTCTTGTTTAGAATAGAAAATAACCGAACTTCTACAAAAACGTTCCCAACGTTACGAATGTGCAGAATACGAAAAACGAGCAATAAATATGAGTATAAAGCAAAAGGAAGTCTACTTATTTGTTTACGAATACACGACAAAGAATAACGACCGTTTGTAGCTTTGTTTACGAATGGAAAATAAAGAAAAAATATCAGCTGATATTTTAATAACAAAGTCGACCAGTTTTGCCGGCGGCAAATATGAAAATTACGTTTTTAAGGTCTATTAAACAGGTTAACCAGAAAACAATTGAAATGGGTCATTGAGACAGCAACAAGTAGTCTGTTCCCAAACTGCAAGAATCTAAAACTGTTTTTATGATAAGGCTACGTTTAGATTTACGAAATCCACTCGATCTCAAATGTCAATTCCATAGCGTACATGTCATATATAATCCACTGGATTAACATGACATATACGCAATGTATACGATTGACATTTTTTAAACAAATTTATTTATTTTTCATATCATTTAAAATTGAAATGAGACTACCTTCTACTACTAATTTTGCCGGACCGAACTTTGGATACACTCCACCATAGGTATACTGACAGACACTTGAAATTAATATATAGGGAACTTGCCAAAAAGTGAACCTATACCGATAGTTCTACAAACCGGTTTATGTAAACCATTGTGTACCCCAAATATAAATTTCAGCAATTTTTAATGAAAACCCCAAAGCGTGGACTGATACTAATAACGCATGGTAAAATATACAATCCTCAATTTAGATTACAAAATTAAATTACATAGTGTTGGAATTAGCGAATATTTGGGGTTATAATTATATAAAGGATGCCTAAATGCTGGCCGATATATTTCATTATCGTCAGGTTCGTATTTTTTATCAAGATTTCCTTAGAAATTGGAATGAATACAACCGATGGCTAAATCGTCTTAGAATTCCATCATTTGTAGGGTAAAACTGACTATTTCGAGTAACGATTATCCCCTATACTATAGTAGAATACGCCTATATGGGGACAACCTCCACACACGGAAGTAATCAGCTAACTATTTTAATATAAGAAGGGAGTTATATGGGAACAACCCTTAAAAGGGGACAAATATTAATAATTTTTGGTAGATTTGTTACCATATGCGACTATAAAATACCAAATTACAGCGAATTCGCTCAGGTACCATAAAATACCGAAAATTGAGGGTGTCTTATATGGGGGCTACCCGAAAAAATGGGCTTATATTTATAATTTTTAGTGAGGAAATTTGGTACCCAATAAGAACCTATTGTACCAAATTTCAGGGAATTCGGTTTAAAAACGCGCTAAAACTCCCCAAAATACCCCAAAAAGGGGGGGTTACGGTTATATGTGGGCTACCGATATTTATAATTTGTAGTGGAGATATTTGGTACCCAAAATGATCCCAATGTACCAATTTCAGCGAAATCGGTTGAAAAATACCGAAAATTGGGGGCGCCCTTATATGGGGGCTACCCGAAAAATGGACCGATATTTATAATTTGTAGTGGAGAGATTTGTTGCCCAAAAATAACTCAATGTACCAAATTTCAGCGAAATCGGTTGAAAAGCGCGCTCAAGAACCACAAAATATCGGAAATTGGGTGGTACCCTTATATGGGGGCTATGCCTAAACGTGGACCGATTTAGCCCATTTTCGAACATAACCTGCCTGCAGACAAAAAACGTCTCTTTGCAAAATTTTAGCAATCTGTCTCAATTCCATCAGAAGATTACAATTGATTACAACAGACGGACGGACATGGCTAGATCGTCTTAGAGTTTTACCCTGAGCAATAATATATATACTTTATAGGGTCAAAATTAATATACCCTCCATGCATTGGTGGAGGGTATAAAAATAATATAAACCCTCTTGCGGAACCTGCAAGAATGTAAAAATTTGTACTACAATAACAATTTTTTCGAAGAAAACAGTAAACAATTAGTCTATTCTTGCAGCTCTGGAACAGGCCAATAATTATTGTTTTTTAGCTTTTTCATTTTGCAAATGTTTAATAATTATCCATATGTAAAGTCATTTTTGACATACTGTATATCATGAAAAATATTTTATATGTGTTTTTATTTACTTTTAACTTTGAAACGACGAAATTAATAACCCTATATTACTGTATCAAGTTTTCCGCCTTTTACAGAAATACAGCACGTCCGACGCTTTCATTTAGTGACTCCCTTTAGTGTATGTATGCACAATGACACAATATGGCAACATTCTCTCTTCATTCTAACTGTCAAACGTTTGTATTTTTGCGGGCTTGGCTTTTGTTTTGCTTTTCTATTCAAAACAAACCACGGAACATGGGTAATTTTAGTTAAATTTAATTATTTTTATATTTTATTAAATTTACAAATACTTCCTTTGCATATTTCCAGATGACAAATTAAAGGATATATTAAAAATTCGACCATTACAAAATACAGTAATAACATTTCGTACCTCAACATCTGAATATCGTAAATTGGTAAAGAATGCCTGTTTGTCGGAGTTGAAAAATCTTGTCAATGTTGAAATGGAAGTCGAGCAGGTCGATGTTAAAATGCCCGATGAAAAACAAATGCCACCAATACCCAGTGAAATACGTAAACCAAGGGTATGTTGAATGCAAACAGGAATGAAAGAAAAATCAGTGTTTTATTTATTTTTTGTTTGTTTTCAGATTGCTGCCTTGCTCCGGGAATGTAGTGTGGTCGAAGAGGGCATCAATTTATTATGAACCATCCAACGAATTACAATTGTTGCTTACAATGCACTTGATTGAGTTTTTTATAAATTATGCTTAGACAATCACACGTAGGTTTAAATATCTATAATCACATACGAAAGTTAAGAATTAGTTTTGTTAAGAAGAAAATTATAAATAGTTTGATTTTTAATAAATAGTTAAGTTACCTTAAATATTGGTATTATTGGATGTTTGCGAAACAGCTTGCCCATTGTTCTTATGATTAGCAAATAACGAAAATCAAACTGAAAAGAAAGGTTTGCAGATATTAATTAGTTGTTGTGTTTTCATGGTGATTGTGAGAACAAAATTGAGTTGGATACTTACATTTTCCAATACCTCATTTATTCGTATATCATGTATGTCGGATGAGGATATAAATGTATTACTTTTCCCCAAGAGTCTTTCAATTTGCAAATTGATACCAAAATCATAACAATATATGAATGTTTCTGAAAATGAGAATATATTTTAAATTATAACCTTAGCCATAAGTTGGGGTGGTGTATATTATGGTCTCCATTATAATCAAAATCTTTGGTAATTTGTTTTCAGGTTTCTCCCAATTTTGAAAGAAATGCCTATCTGTTAAAATCGCGGTAAAAAACACATCTTAACTGAAAATGTTGAATAAAGGTCCATGCCCGATTTCGGTATTTTAGACAATTTTTCAATGTGGAACTATATTTTTTGTATAGCATTTACATAACAGTGCCGCTCATTTTCGGCTGTAACTTGTTATTAGAGGCTCTTGGAAAGTTGAAAAAAAGATTTACAGAAAATATTCATTATAGGACCATATTTTGGTATAGCCCTCATATGACAAGTTCAATTCCATTTTTATACCCTTCACGACACTGTGGTACAGGGTATTATGGCTTTGTGCATATGTTTGTAACAGGCAAAAGGAATCGAGATAGAACCATGGTTCCGTTTCCGTCCGTCCATGTATTTTTGTGAACAAAGTACAAGCCGCATTTATGATCCGATTTGGATGAAGTTGGGCCCAAGGACGAACCCTTTTGAAATTGGAGAAAATCGGTTCATATTTAGCTATAACTCCCATATACAGTTTCGTCCGATTTTATGTAAATGATGCACCAAACTCCCAATATTAGTCCGATTGAGAAAAAATTAAGCACATAATATTGAATTAGTTCTAGATTGATATATGCCAAGTTTTGATGAAATCGGTTCAGATTTAGATATAGCTCCCATATATAATTTCATCCGATTTTATGTAAATGGAGCTCCACAGAGTCAAATTTAGGGCGATTGGCACACAATTTTGCACAGCCTACTGAATTAGGTCCAAATTTATGTATGCGAAGTTTTGTTGGAATCGGTTCAGATTTAGATATAGGTCCCATATATAGTTTTGTCCGATTTTAGGTAAATGGTGCCCAAAAATGAAAATATTTGCCCAATTGGGACAAAATTTTGAACAGCGTATGGAATTTAGTCAAGTTTGACATCTGTGAAGTTTTGTTGAAATCGGTGCATATTTAGATATAGCTTCTATATATAGTTTCGTCCGATTTTATGTAAAGGGTGCACCAAATCAATTCTGTATTTTGGGGATTTTGATTGTGTTTTTCCTCAGAATTGGCTATAATTTAGTACTTTGAGTTTTAATTGGGTAGCAAATCTCTCCACTCGAAATAGTCAGTTTTTACCCTTCAAAGTATTGAATTCTAAGAGGATTTAGCCATCTGGTGTAATCATTCTGCCTTCTAAAGATATCCTGATAAAAAAAAAACTCGAACCTGACGAGTCGGCCAGCATTTAGGCATCTCCTCCATGTAAAGATACCTCCTGAAGGAAAGAATTGAGATACAAAACTAAAATATTGGGTTCGAAATTGACATATATCGGTCATTTTTTAGGCCGCATATAATTATAACCCAAAATATTCGCTAATTTCTACACTATGTAACCAATATTGGTACCCCTTTAGGCATAGCCTCATATAACTTTCCACTCTAAATGTCAGTACTTTGAGGATTTTATATTCTACCATGTTTTATCAGTATCAGTTGACGTGTTAAGGTTTTCAGATTTAAGGAAAAATCCCCATTAAAAATAGCTGAATTTTGTAATTGGTGTACATTATGGTTTACATAAATCAGTTTGTAGAATTATTGGTATAGGTCCACTTTTTGGTATGTTCCCTATATTTTCATTGCAAGTGCCTGTCAGTATACCTATGGTGGAGTATAAATTTCGCCCGGGCCGAACATAACGATATTCTTTCCCCATATTTCCAAATTTACAGTCATTAACATACCCGATTTCACCAGACTCAACCAACGCCAGAGAATGGGCAGAAACCAAATCACCGAAATTATTGCAAAATAAAGTAGACGAAAGGCAGCATTCAAATGTAGCCAGAGATAAAAACCACAAATTCCGGCAAATAGCAGAGTTTCCTTAATGGCCACCTTCCGTTGCTTGGGGAAATCCTTATTTATCAACTTTATTTGTAACGCATCATGACCCAATTCATGTATTTCCAAACGTAAATCGGCCTCCTCTATGCCTTTATATAAATGTGGTGTTGAATGGAATTCATAAATTAAGGGCGGCTTCACAGCCATTTCCGATCCTTAATTTAATAAATTTTTTCAATGTTTTCTTTCCTTCTTTTTATTTTGTTTAATACTTCCCCCGCCACCCCAAGACAAACAGCTGTTTTGTTTGTTGTACCCTGTCATGTCAAAATTCTTAACGCATTTTGTTTTGTTTCCCATCATTCGTTACTTCGGGCCATTCACATCCGCTAGTAGTAGAGCAGGAGATGGCCACAAGAAAACATAAAAACACACACCAGCAACAACATTCAGTCTTGTGCGCGCTGTTGTTTAGTAGTAACGCGTCATTTCAATGTTGTCGTCCTCCACAGCCGTTGTGAACGACATTTCTTCTAATTGCATAATCATCATATACAAAATTTTGAAAACAATAAACATAAACAATTAAGTGCTTCTTTTCATGACAGCTGTAAAGATTTCTTTTGCAGATTCCTTTGTATTACCAAAAAAAGACAAATCAATAGAACAAAGTAAGTGATTTTGCGAATATTCCTCTTCTTTTTGCAATATTCTGACATGTAGATAATTTCCAATTTTCCCTTTAAAAAAAAGCTTTGTTTTTTCTCTCTTCCTTCTCTCTCTCCTTCTTATGTATCTTTGTTTTTGTTTGCCTTCTTTATCATACCATTCTAAAGAAGAAAAAAACACAGAAAACAAGATTGTAAGAGATTAAACGACAGGGGAGAATGTAAACAACAACAGAGTTGTAGTATGATGGTATGTAAGGTTGCCAGATTGATAATGATGAAAAATAGCCGGTAAGGGTTCTTTAGACTAGATAATTGACTGTTTCTGAATGGAATGAACAAAAATTGATTTATAGTACATTGCACACATGGTATAATTATTACAAGGTAGGACACAGCTACCAACTGATTACAATTTTTTTTCAAGGTAGTTTGTTCCATCAAATCAAAATACATATTTAGTGTATGTGTGTGTATTGTTTTGAATAATATGTCAAATAAATTCAAAATAAATAGAAATATATTCAAGTTTAATTGAAATGAAAAATGATGTTTTTAACACGTTCGTCTGGGAGTAATTACTTTGTTATGTGCGAAACAAACATTTTATGGTATTCCCTACTGGATTTTGGGAAGAAATCACAATCTTTCGTTTATTTTTCGCGTTTTTAGTTTTGTGTTTAAAAAATGTCATATATTCTACCATGTTTTATCAGTATCAGTTGACGTGTTAAGGTTTTCAGATTTAAGGAAAAATCCCCATTAAAAATAGCTGAATTTTGTAATTGGTGTACATTATGGTTTACATAAATCAGTTTGTAGAATTATTGGTATAGGTCCACTTTTTGGTATGTTCCCTATATTTTCATTGCAAGTGCCTGTCAGTATACCTATGGTGGAGTATAAATTTCGCCCGGGCCGAACATAACGATATTCTTTCCCCATATTTCCAAATTTACAGTCATTAACATACCCGATTTCACCAGACTCAACCAACGCCAGAGAATGGGCAGAAACCAAATCACCGAAATTATTGCAAAATAAAGTAGACGAAAGGCAGCATTCAAATGTAGCCAGAGATAAAAACCACAAATTCCGGCAAATAGCAGAGTTTCCTTAATGGCCACCTTCCGTTGCTTGGGGAAATCCTTATTTATCAACTTTATTTGTAACGCATCATGACCCAATTCATGTATTTCCAAACGTAAATCGGCCTCCTCTATGCCTTTATATAAATGTGGTGTTGAATGGAATTCATAAATTAAGGGCGGCTTCACAGCCATTTCCGATCCTTAATTTAATAAATTTTTTCAATGTTTTCTTTCCTTCTTTTTATTTTGTTTAATACTTCCCCCGCCACCCCAAGACAAACAGCTGTTTTGTTTGTTGTACCCTGTCATGTCAAAATTCTTAACGCATTTTGTTTTGTTTCCCATCATTCGTTACTTCGGGCCATTCACATCCGCTAGTAGTAGAGCAGGAGATGGCCACAAGAAAACATAAAAACACACACCAGCAACAACATTCAGTCTTGTGCGCGCTGTTGTTTAGTAGTAAATAAACAACAACAGAGTTGTAGTATGATGGTATGTAAGGTTGCCAGATTGATTAGAACAAAACGATAATGATGAAAAATAGCCGGTAAGGGTTCTTTAGACTAGAGAATTGACTGTTTCTGAATGGAATGAAAAAAAAATGATTTATAGTACATTGCACACATGGTATAATTATTACAAGGTAGGGCACAGCTACCAACTGATTACAATTTTTTTGAAGGTGGTTTGTTCCATCAAATCAAAATACATATTTAGTGTATGTGTGTGTATTGTTTTGAATAATATGTCAAATAAATTCAAAATAAATAGAAATATATTCAAGTTTAATTGAAATGAAAAATGATGTTTTTAACACGTTCGTTCTGGGAGTAATTACTTTGTTATGTGCGAAACAAACATTTTATGGTATTCCCTACTGGATTTTGGGAAGAAATCATAATCTTTCATTCATTTTTCGCGTTTTTAGTTTTGTGTTTAAAAAATGTCATATAAACACAAACACTTGTTGTGTATATTTATTTAATTTTTGCAGAAGAAGCTACATAGTTGCTTTTTTGTTATTCACCTCAAGCTGCCCTAACTTGAATTATTGTACCATGATTGCACATATGTACAATTTTAATCCGGAGTTTAATTCACCCTTTGTGGTCCAAAAAATGTTTTATCGTTTGTTTTTAATATGCAGCTAGTAGACATATATTCTTTGGATTTCATATGTCAAGGCCATATTATGGACGACACAAATCAAAAGAAAAATCTAAAAAAATAAATTTTTAGTCAAGTTATTTGCTTTTTAATATAGAAAAATGGGCAAAAATTTGCAAATTATTGAAATCGCTTCGTATTCGAATTATACAAATTGCACTATCAGAATTGTTCCTGTTAAAAAGAAAATAGAGAATAATTTGAAATTATTTTTTCGTCAATATTGCATTTTCAAAAAGAATGTACCGTATCTCCCGAATGCAAGGTTGTAGCGCCATTTTCAGAAAGAATATACTGTATCTACTGAATGCAAGGATGTAGCGATGTTAAAATTACATTAAATCTGTGAACATAAAAAATTCGGGGCATAAAGGGGTTATATTTTGTTTGGAATAACTCGAAATATATGTCGATTGTTTGTTTGTTGTTTTGTTGGCTTGTGACAGAACTTCCATACGTTCCATAAGCAGAGCTTAAAAAAGATTTCCAGGTTCGTCGGTCTTTTGCGCAGTTTTTCCAATTTGAAATGCCATTTTTGGCAATGTTTCGGCGTGAACCTTATAAACCTTATATAAAATCGTTGACTACCTCGAAGCTGTAGTTCTCAAGTTCCACAGTTGGTCCGAGTCTACTGGGCGTCTTGCGCGTTGATACCATTAGCTTGGTCTTCTTGCCGTTTACTGCCAGACCCACTTTGGCAGACTCCTTCTCAATTTGTTCAATGGTGGCTGTTACCGCTTTTTATGTTCGACCCATTATGTCGATGTCATCGGTGTAGGCGAGTAATATGTGTTTGGTGCACAGAATGCCATTTATGTTCACCTTTGCGCAGAGTGAAAATCTGGTCAATGGTGGATTTGCCAGGTCTGAAGCTGTATTGGTATGGTCCAATAATGGCTTTAACCTTGGCTTCAGTGGTGTTTAATTGGAGAGGTAAACCCTCCAAAAAGTTCGAATGTGCATGCCATGTCTGAGAAATATTATTTAAATAATATGTGCAATTCGACATTGTATCTTTACACTCCATTTTATATGTCAAATATATTGCAGTAGAATTTTGCATTCTTAAATTTCATAAACTTATGGTCTGTTCCAGATCCTGCAAGAATGTATAATTTTTAAAAACTAGTAGATTTTTACAGTACGGGAACAGTTTATTAATTTACCTATACTATTGTGTCATAGATTCTCCTATAATCACGTTTTTTGGTGAGAAAACAGGCCCCATGTGAACATTTTTAGAACATTTTACCGGTCAAAAATGGGTTTACATATAAGATTTGACATTTTAACATTTCGAATCAGGATTTATTTTTAATATCAAGTTAAATTTACTATTGCCAGGAGTGTTTATTTTAATTAATTTATTTGTGGAGTTAATCCATTTTTTATTCATATATGTAAATGCCACTTATGATGAAAATATTAATTATATTATTCCATTTTGTTTAATGTTCAGTCTATTTCGACCCACTTTTTTACATTTTAAAATATTTTTTTTTTGCTTTTAAATGACATATGAATGTATTGGTTAAAATGGTTTAAAAATAAAAATATGTATCATTTTTTGTGATTATTATCAAAAAATACAAAAATTATTCATGAAAACAAAAAAGATAACATGTCTGTGGATTATTTTTAAAGCGTCTTCTTTTTTCTCTTCCTGACAAACAGAGGTCCATTATTTTTTATTTTGTTTTTCTTTTTGTATTTTCCACTGGGTGTGTAAACCTAACTTTAAATTTTACGTATTTACAAATTCTCTGCTTACATTATGAACCTCCCTTATAATCAATCATTTACAATTCCATTTTGACGTATGGCAACACCTTCGCCGCCGTCAAAGAAAAACATTATCTTGCAGCGTTGTAACTTGTGTAGTAAGTTTATTTGTTTAATTCATATTTAATTATGAAATAAACTATTTAAAATAAATTACTAAGAAATAAATACAATTATTCTCAATTGCCAAACATCTTTTGACAACTTCCCTACACCTTTGTTTTTGCTGAAAACACAACAATTACATTGACTGTTGTTTGTCGTTTGTTGTTTTTACTACTCTTTTTTTCCAGCCTCTGTTGGGTTGCAAATGAAACAACCCTGTTGTTTGAAGAATTTTTCAATATGGCGGCACATCGGTAGAATGACGAATGTTTTGTGGCTACTCGTCGTTGTTATAGGACAGTCGGAATCGGTGTGTGTTAAATAAAAACGTAGGATTTCATTTGGAGAATTTCCTTAATAAAAACCCCATAATTGTTTAGAAAAGTTTTCAATAATTACAAACTAAATAATGCGAAAACGTAAATCAAAGAAATTTTCTAAAAATTTCACCGATTCAAAGCTTTAATTTGCCAATGAAAAAAAAGAAATAAAGTGAAGAGTCACACACAGCAAAAAAAAAGGTGCAGACATCGACGAAGCAAAGGAAAAAAAACTACAAAAAAGCAAAGCAAGCAGCAGCTACATAAAAAGTAATTGATGAAAAAAATATATAATACAGATTGTAAAGGAGAAGTAGTGAGTGAACGCGAATCGAGCCACCAACAGCCACAAGCAGCAGCAGTAGGAAGAAGGAACACAACGATAGTGTTTTCCGAGTTTTCCAGCAGTGGAACGAAAAAAATAGTGTTTTTGTGTGTTTTACCAAGTGTTAAATAAAAGTGGTGCGACAAAAATTAAAATAACACCAAAAGAAAATCTTTGTAAAATATAATAACGCCGCCGTCGCGTAAAAAAGTAAAGAAAAAAGCAAAAATTAATTGTTTTTGCCTGTTTGTAAAATAAATCGCAAGATAAAATATCTTTGGAGTTGCCCATGAGAAAACGGATATAAACCCGCTGCCGGTTAAGAGATCATCTTGTTAATAGCAAAAAATGTATGTATAATTATTGTTGTTGGTTATTTTTTTTAAGAGAGAGAGAAAAATATTTCTTATTATTGTGTGGCCTTTGTTTTGTAAATTAAGTGAAGAATAACAATTTTACTGTCTGCGCCTTTAATGGCCTTCATTTGCAATGTACTTTTCGGCATTTTTTGTTCATTATTTTTTTTTTACTTTAATTTCCATTATTTTATTTGCTGCGTTTTTGTGTGCATGAGAAGATGAAGTGTGCGTGTGTGTGAGTGTTTGTGTACAAGTTGTGTTTTTTCTTCGAATGAGTGTTCAATTTTTCCCTTGTTTTTATACGCGCTAGTAAAGTCAATCATGAGCAAGCAAGCAAATGTGGTGTGTGTGTGTGTCTGTGCGTGTGTATGTTTGTTGTACAATGGAGCGATTGGCGGCGGTGGCGGTCGTGAATGTTTAGAAAATTAAAACGACGTCAATGTACCACCGACCGCACGACGAGCGACCGTGTGGTTATGTCCCATCAAGCTAGCCAACCCTGCTATTCATCCATCCAACCGACTGTCCATCCTATCACATCACGTCTTGTTTTATATTGTTGCTGCTGCTGTACATCGTCGTGTTGGACGACGACGGCTTTATGTGCCAAAATAACAACTCTGTTTTATTGTGTAGAAGATTTTCGTGTGCCGTCGTCGTCTTCGTTTATGCAAAATTAAACATGAATATGTCACTGTGTGTGGTGGAGAGAATTTAAAAAGGATTAATTTATACAATGTTGATTGTGTTTTTGTCTCCAAATTATATCCAATTCTGTAAAAAAATCAATCAAAAATCAAACAATTTGTGTGTGTGTGTTTTTCCCACTAGCTTTCTTTGGTGGGTTGGTCCATGCGCGCCGCCAACGAATGTACGAGCCAACCAACCATTCAGTGGTGAATTTTAAATTGTTTTTTGTTGTTGGTTTTTCTCTGTGCATATATTTGCCCACCATTTGTTGGCATTTGTTGTATTGCATTTTGTTTTGTCTTATCTGCGTTTTGCACGCTTTTTCGTATTTGTGTGTGTATCCATTATTTTTAAACAATTCTTCGGTTTTACTTTTCCAACTTTTATGGAATTTGCTCGCTCGTAGTCGTCGTAGAGTTCGTGTATATTTTTGTGGGCTGCTGTGTTCTGCTACGTCCATACACGTCGTGTAATCATGTGTGCTTCTTCTTTTTTTGTGTGGATGGTTGGAAGGGTGTATGTACGTACGTTTTCTTTACAAAACATAAATATTTTGTTTAATAAAAGTTTTTAAAATTTGCATAATCCCAATCCACCAGTCCCCAACCCCTTTCTAAAAATAAGAACAAAAAGTTCATTCAACGACGCCTGACGCTGCGCCGCCGTCATCATTATTATGATTCAACGACACATGTATAGATGACAGACGACGCAGAAGTAGAAGAAAAACATGACGTCGTCGATTTATTATTGCAATAATCAGTACCCTTGAATGTTTTTGTTACTGTTGTTGTTGGTTTTTTGATATGATACGCCGCCAAGACATGAATATGCAGCGTCCGTACGTTGTACTACTGTGTTGTCTGCAAACTGTTGGCGGCGTCGGCGGCAGTGGCAACAGAGGCAAATATAATGATGTCAATGTGTGTACTTTTCCTACACTATTTTTGTGTGTGGTATTCATAGTTTTTTTTATTTCTTTTATGGGTCAATGGACACAACTAATCAAGAAATAAAAAAATGAAATGCCTAATATTCGGAAGTTAATTAACACAATTAAAATTATTTTTGTAAAGAAAATTATATTTTATTTTTTTACATTAAATTATCTGTGAAAGCTTAACAAGAGAAAACATTTTGTGTGTGTATCTAAGTGAAAATGACGAAAAAGAATGCCAAAAGGTATAATTACGATGAAATCCAAACTGAAAAGATGACAACAAAGTAACAAATGAAAACAAGCAACATTTTTCTTTTTTGGTAGACGACATAATTTGGAATTACTAAGCCCCATGTTTTGGAAAAAATCTTTGGGGGAAATGCCAAAGTGGAAGGGGATTGAATAAAATCATGTTTTTATTTGTTTAACACAGACACTAAATCGATCATGATACATAATTAATTCTGTCTGAATGTCTAGAAGGAATGAATCAAAACAATCAAAGGACAACCGATATATTGAATTAATTTGTAATGGTGGTTACTCAAATGGAAATTATACGGCAAGAAATACCGGTAAGACTATGTATGTGTATATTGGCGCAAGTGGAAATTAACATAACCTTTAAAAATCTCTTTTAGTCTATAATGGAAATGTGTGAATTACAATCGGCTATAAAAACGCGGAAGCACTTAAAGGGAAGAAAATATGAGTGACTTTCCTGAAATGGAATGCCCAACTACTGATTCCCATACGCAAGATCTCCATAGGGTACAGTTACTTGGAGCGAAAATTACAGTCAAATTGCGATGGCGGTACTTAACTGTCAATTTGTGTTATTACAAGCATCCTTATCATGGTCCAATAAACAGGTCGTGTAAGAGGCGAAATCATTTCACCCGAACTGTCAAGATTTGTCTTAATCGTGTGAAAACGTAAACAAAAAATTTGACAATTTGAGGAATTTTCTACCAGGAATGGCCAATAATATTCGCCTCTTACGCGACCTGTCAGTTGGACCACGATCCTTACTTAGAGGTTTATGTTTGAAGTGACATGATTAAAAAATATCATTTAGTGATTCCAGAGACGACCTATTTGACAGCTAGACAGAAAGGTAGTTATAGCTTTCGACTATCCTTTGCGATATGGGAATTTAAAACCTTCTACCTTCCCCCAAGAAAAAGAAAAATAGAACTGTTGGCTGGCCATAACGCTTAAATTAATTCTTATGGAGCTAAGGACTGTCTACCAAATGTACATGTTGATAGCCTGAGCATTTATCAGCACGCGTTTTCATATGTTATGATCAACTATAGACGCCAGGAAGTTCTATATCAACATATTCCAACAATTTCGAATCGTAAGAGGTGACTCCCCAGGCTCAACTGTAGACCAAGAATTCTTTCTGCGATCCGTCAGCAAAACTTTCAGAACAGAATAAAGAAGTTCCTATAGAAAATTTTGAACCGTAAGAGATAATTCTGCACACTTTAAAGCAAAGAAAAGCTTAGCTTGGGAATCGCAGCAAATTTTGGCATTGAATATAGGAATTTGAAATTTGGAATTGAGTTTGGAATTGAATTTGGTATTGAATTATTACAAAACATTAAATAAATAAATAACCGCGTTATCAGCATTTTGGGAGCAATTGTGAAGGCGTTTATGGTGTGAACAGGGTTCGCAGTCGTTCAATTTACCGATTGAGGATCTGATGTAGTCGGTAACAAATGGTCAACAGAACCTGAATGCATA
Source organism: Musca vetustissima (assembly GCF_032173495.1). NCBI lineage: Eukaryota > Metazoa > Arthropoda > Insecta > Diptera > Muscidae > Musca > Musca vetustissima. Next base: position 41,459 of record NW_026873766.1, read on the forward strand.
ATTTCAAAAACTTTGCGGCCAAAATTCTTTCGCCGAAGAACTTCAACGCTCTTGTCTCATAGTAAGAGGAATATTAAAATCGTTGTGGAGATCATAACATCACTGCAGCATTAGACCTCTCACTTCCAAATGGGACATTAACTGAGTGGATTATTGCCATCTATATGAGGATGAGGAAGATCTAGAAACAATTGAACATTTACTCCCTAGGGGCCCATAACTATGTGGCAGAAGACACAGACAGTTCGGCAAACATGAAATTGATAATCTAGCATTCTTCTCCGGAATAGAACCCAAGCAGGTCCTAGACTTTGTTAAGTCTTTGATATGGCTAAAAGAACTATTTTTTCTACACTCTCTAAACTTCTACTACCTCTCCTCTTTTCCACAACTATTGTTTTTATTTCAAAAAATATATACAAAACTCCATTATTTCGGCCATTAACTGATTTTAATTATCATTTCGATATGCAAAGCAGCTTAGACATCACCGGTAGCATAATTATAGCCAACAGTAAAAGCGAGAAAATGGAGGGAATCACAGATTGGCGAATAAAAATAACAATAACAAAGGCGCGCCGACCGAATGGTACGAACGAACCCCTCATTAACCAGGGCAGTAAACAAAAACAATAACAAATCACTTTGATGTGAAATTCTAGTCATCATTAGCAGCAGCAGAACATCGACATACACACATACAAACATTGCTTAATTTTGCACAAACCATTGACGCCGTATAACAACTATTGAGCCGGGGGAGAACTATCAATAAATAAACCGGTTCATTTTATATGAAGTAGAATAGAAACAAAAAACTGTTTATACAAAATATTTACGACCTTTTGTTGTGAGCGTCTGTCTGATACTCTAAAAAACACGTTTCGCATAATCTGCAAATCGACATCAACAAATGGGAATTAAGACGATAACATGTGTCAGTGACTGGGATGAAATTTTGTCTTCTTTTTGACTAATATGTAGCATAGTTTGGATGGAGAGGAGGAGACCAATGGATTTAATTTAAGAGAACCTTATAAGCGATCTTTTAATTTAATTTTAACTTTATCAGAAATCCTTTTTCAGAATGAACCCTTTTACCTTATCTGTGGAACTGAGGCTAGAATTTTTTACCTCTCATAAATAGAGTATAATTGTTGCTATTTACATTTTTTACTTATATAAAATACACAGTGTACTATTTTGTATACATTCTCCCATTACGAAGAGTTCCCTCTCTCTCGCCATCTACGTATTCAATTATTTTTACAAATTAATTGCCAATAAATAATAAATACCTAATCACATTTCTTCTTCGCCATTATACCACTGTTTGTATTTTGGGAATGTCTCCCTGATAATTCTTGTTTTGTCTGCTGCATTACTACATAGTCATGCACAACTTTGTATTACTACACAATAATAAGAATGCAAACGTCCGCAAAAACAATTTCATCATAATGTCTGATTTAACTGTCATGCTCAATAACAAATGAATAATGAAAACTGAAGCCGCCACAGACCACCTAGCCAATAAACGTCTAAAGAGAAATACTATATGGCATTGCTGGCTGCGTTGGAAGGAATGGTGGTTTTAAATACATTTTGTGTGTATTTGCGGTTATTCTTGCTGTTTTTGTTATTGTCGTTTTGTTTTGCTTTTTATATTCAATTTCATTGGCATTACACCTTTATTTGTTTACTTTTTTTAGTTAAAACGATACAAACACATAGCAGCAAAAACACCATCGCCGTCGTGTCATTACCATGAGAGAGAGAGCGACCAAAACCGTATTAAACATGAATGAGTCAAACCACGTAACAGTGACAGATAGGGGATTACTCAGAGTTGGATGTTGTTTTGATTAGTACATGTTAAATTGCAAAAATAACATCTTTGATTGTAATGAGTAATCATATAATAACTTTGACGTCTCTCAATTGGGACTCTGTGTAAATGACGTAAAATAGGAATTACATTTAAAGAATAAAATAATATATGGTGTAATATATAAATTTTAATGAAATATTTACAAATAATTCAATTAAAAGATAAAAAATAGTGACCAAATTTGGAGTTGAAAAATGGAAAAGTAGCACTTGCTTGTTCCTGCATTTATAGAATTGATTTTTTTAATGAGTGCTGCTCTGTGCGTAATTTTCTATACAATTCAGTGCAAATAATGCCAAATTCTGCAATATGTATCACTCTTAAACATTTAATTATTTGACGTTGGTCTTGATACAGCATACCCAAGGCTGCATATCCCGTCCTCTCTCGAATAGTTTTCCTAATTCAGATACATTTATTTTTTTGATGACGATCTGTTACGATGTGCTGTTATATAAAGGTAATCATACAAGGCCGATTCAATTATTCCAAGACAGAAAGATGTGAACGGGAATAAGAATTTTTGACGAAGATTTGCTGATGGGATTAAATGCTGAGGTTTGTAGCCATGATGAGCACCATGCTTCTCTACAGTAATTGAGGACTTTGCTATAACCTAAAAAGTTGACTCTTACTGGGGTCATGCTTTTATGAAATTATGTCTTGGAAGCCTACGCGTAGTCCTGCGGGATCTGGGGCTGTGTTCTATTAAATATATGATAATCATTGGAAAGATCTCAAGAAAGTACCTCAATTATAGCATATTCCTCCATTATGTCAGCTATCTCTTTTTTCACTACATCTTGTAAATTGTGCCATTTTTTACCACTTAAAGCACTATATTCTGATAGGTATTGAATACGCAGAGCTCACTGCATCACAGATCGATCTATCTATCTATCTTTCAAATTTCATTGCCTGCAACACAGGTGCTACAGGTATTTTGTATTAAAATCAATATTTTGCCTATTTTCAATGATTTTATCATTTGTAATTTGTTATTCAATTTGCTATTTATTATTCAAATGGCATTTGTTTTCTTTTTTTGTTTGCATTACTCACAGTTCCATTTTATTTATTTTAATTTCATTAAAAGAATTTGCTTTATCGTCACAAAAATCCATCCTTCGCATTCACAACGGAAAAACAAAAACGTGCATGAGTGCCTAATATTGTGAGGTTTCTGCTCTTTACCGCCAACATCACCACCTGGTGGTGGTAGTGTTGCTGCGACGTCACAACATTCTTCTTTTCTTCTAACCAACCACCCCACCTCCCATTATAATATAATGATTATATTGACCGATTTATTATGTCTGTGTTTGTATCTTTGCTTTCTTGCAAAATTTTGCCGATAAACATGAACGAACACACAGGCAAAGTCAGCCGATGACAAAAAGAATCCGATGTCGCCGCTGTCGTTTCATCTGTATACAAGAATTTTTGTTATGACAATGAACTCTTCACCCTCCGTGTAGCTCACCATCTCTCATACAACTATACTACTGAGTGTTGTCATTACTTGGAGCATGACTTTTTTGCCACACATCGATTCACACTAGTGCTGCTGCTGCTATTGTGTTTGGGGTTTTTGTCTGTTTTATTTTGTGTTTATTTTGTTTTTGCTAATGTATGGGGCTGAGTGAGAGAGTGTATTGTCTGTTGTTGTTGGATTGGTTTGTATTATGTGTGGCAGTGTAATAGAGAATTAAAATAATTCTCGTTGGATTTTTAATGGAAAATTTATGAAGAAAAATAAAAATAAAGTGTAAAATCTTTGTAAATATTTGTTAATTATTTCTAAGTACAATGTGCTTCAAATGTCTATGAAAATGATGGCATTAATTAGTATTAATTTGCATAAATGAGCATTATTTTGAGAGTAATTTTATACGGACTATATTTTGTTACTAATTCATTGGCAAAAAGTGCTAGAAAATTGGAAATAAATTCTTTGGCCTATATTTATGAAAAAAATTGAGTTATTGTTAAATAAAAAATTTTAATAGGTTTATTAGTAATTTCCTTATGCTGAGGAAAATTAATTTGCCTCGAAAATCTTGCCAATAGACAACTTTACGCGAATTTAAACAAAGGAATAAAAAACAAATATTTTTTGCAAATATTTTTTACGTCATTTTCTACAATGAGTGCCAGATCGATGCTTTCGTTGGCACAAACACATGTTTGATGTTTCAACAGCTGGCAGGCCGGCAAAGTAGCACAGTGTGTGAAAAATAAGGAAATTTATAAAATAAAAACAACAAAAATAATAATAATATAAAAAATCAAAAATAAAAATTAAAAAATAATATATAAAAACTTAAAAAATAATATATAAAAAATTAAAATAGTATATAAAAATTTAAAATATATTTAAAAAATTAAAAATAATTTATAAGAAAATTAAAAATAATTTATAAAAAAATTAAAAATAATTTATAAATAATTAAAAAATAATTCATAAAAAAATAAAAATAATATATAATAATTAAAAAATTAAAAATATATACAAAATTAAAAAATATATTTGTGTATATTTTTCAATGCGACACTGATTGAAAAGGCCATTAATAATAATTTATTTAGGTAAATAACTTAAAATCTATGAAATATATAAAAATCCGAAAATATTGGTAATCCTGATTGGGGTCTGCAATCAATTGTCCGAATTACCCAGATTTTACTGGACTTATTTATTAAGCTGTCGTCGTATTTCATTCTAATACTTTCTTTCAATTACAAAAATTTGAAATTCCCTCTATTATTTTTTTCCAATCTTCATTTATAACGCTCCATTAAAAAAAAAATCTGAAAATTATACGAATGTAATTAATAATTTTTGTTTTTGCTTTTATTTAATAATACATAACCTATAAATTAGTTTTATCTGCATCAAAATACCACTGTGCATACCTTTATTACGATGCCCCATGTATAATTCTCAAAATATATTTATTGTTGATTGTTTTTTTAAGCTAAAAAAAATAAAGTAAATAAAAAATTTTTTGCATAAAGCTGTGAATTATTTGTTAGAAATTTAGTTATTATTTAAAAATTCATACACATACATTAAAACAAAATGATTTTCTTTTTTCTTTGCTTTATGATGACGCCAAACAACGTAGATATTTGCAATCAAAAATATATGTTTTTCTTTTTTCCTTTTTGTTCCAAGTGTTTTATTGTTTACATGCCTTCTCTTTTGGCAAAAGTCAACAAACATTTTGTTTTTGATGTCGCACGATTGATTTTGCTACTACACACCAACGTGTATTCACGTAGCACAACACTCAGTACGTTTTGCAAACTCTTTGTATAACACAACACCATAAGAGTGTGGGTGGGTGGTTGATATGTACGTGCGTGTGCGTGTATATGTGTGGGGGTTAAGGTAAAGCTCTCGCCGCCGCCACACCACAATTTGCTGCTGCTGTTCACCACACACATTTTATTTTCAAGTTTATTTTTGTCGATTTATTTTGATTATATTTTTTCGCATGTTTAGTTCCTTCGTTCGTTTGTTTGTTTTTGTATATTATTATTTTTGCTTTGTTTTTGTTTCCTCGATTTGCTAATCTATTGTGTGTTTGTTTTTATTTTCCACATACACACACACATTCATTTATTATTTTTTTCGCAAACTTCACAATATTTTGTTGTTGTTGTTTTAGTTTGTTAAATGAATTTGTAAATTAAAATTCATTGCCGGTTAAACTGGTTTGTGTTTCTTTTTTGTGCAAATTTATTTGTTGTTGTAATAGATAATGTGATGGCTCTCTTATCCAGTGTTGCCGTTTGAAAAATTTCAATATTGCACCTAAAAAATGCCCAAAAGGGACAAATAAAAACGTTAATTATTCTCTGATATTATATATTAAAATTAATATTTTTAAAGCATTTTTTAAATGGCGAAAAGTTAAAAAATAGCAAAAAATTGTTTTTATATAATAAAATTTTTGTTAATCAAAAAGGAATATGTACTAATTGTGTATATCCTCACCAATATGACTTCTTATCACACTCAATTCCGTTATCTGATTTACTTAAGAGAGAAGGTTTGGTATTTGTGTAACAATTGTTTGTGATCAGGAATATACATCAACAATATTGGTATCTGTCATACCACTCCTCTCAAATATCCTTGCCGATTTATCGGAAATAAATTTTGTAATTTTTCACTCTAAAAATGGAAAATGCCGATTTTCCGATTTTTGCCTCAGAATTGCCGATATTTCAACAATCGACAAAAATTGTCTAACTTTTTAATTTAATACGGCGTTACCATACAAACATATAAAATTGGCAGCTTTAAATCATTACAAATATCGGCGACTCGCCGCAGCCGTTTTCAATGGCTTAGATATCTGCATTTTTTGTCAGCATTGTCAACTTATAATGGACAGACGGGCTGTCTAGTTTACATTTTACATCGAATAAGGCAAAATTAAAAATAAACGAATAAAAAGTGCGCACACGAAAGAAAGATCTCACTAGTGTACATAATAATTACTATATTAAAAAAAATCTAAATTTTTTGTCGAAAAATGAATCTTTTATGTTATTTTTTTATACAGAATTGAATTTTTTTAATGTAATAAACAATATTGATTTGTTATAAACCAAAAAATATGAATTTATTTATAAATTATATGCTGCCGATTTTTTGCCGATTTTTAAAAATACAAATGCCGATTATGCCGATTTTTTTCTGAAAAATTGACGATTTTTCATGAAATTTTACTGGCAGCACTGGTCATACGTTACTTGTTTACTAATTAGCTTTTGATTTGCAAATGAAGGGAGGGCGCAAAAAACACATTGGATATTTACTGCCATCATTTTTTTTTCTTTTTTTTTTTTTGTAAAGGTAACTGGCCACACATTAAATTTTTAATTCGCATCTATTTTTCACGTGATTATTTTAGACTAAATGCAAATAATTGCTTCTCTTCTAAAATGAAACACCACATGTTTAGCTTTTATTATTATTACTGAGTACATGTGCTGCATTTCCAATAAAAATCTAATCAATTGTTAGCTTTGCAAAAAAAAACCTTCCGTTATCAATACAATATTTTCATAGGTTTTTTTTTGTATGTGGGGGAAGCTAATCACTAGCACGAGGCGCTTGAGAGGGAGAGAGGAGCAGGAATGAAGAGTGTGCCATAGATAAGAACACACTTTTTTTAAATGAATAATCAACTGAAATTTTATAAATACCTATATTAAATTTTATTGCGATTATTTGCATGTTGCTAAACAGAAAAGAGGAGAATATGAAAATAATTGAAATTATGACGTAAATATCAACAACAGTAACAATGTGACGAAATAAGATAATACCACCTATTTAAAGATGGGGAATAATTATAATAAATAATTATTGAATAATTTTTGCAAATTATAAAAAAAAAATTAAAAAATATCTGAATGATTTCCAATTATCAAAGATTTACCTTTAATTATATTCCATTAGAATTGACTGAACATCTAAATTTCTAAAATTACCAAGTAATCTTTGGACTAAAAGCCTTGGTCGATAAATCCGAAACGAATTTCACGCTGCTTGGGCCGAATCTGAAGTGTATGAATTTTGAAATAAGAAAAAAAAATTAATCGCAATGGACTTTGCATATCAGATTTATTCGTAATCAAAGAATCAAAATTTTAGCCAATTAAGCTAAACCTGACGTTTGAGTAGATTTATTAATTATTATATATAACATTTTTCTTAATAGATTTCACAAAATATTATAAATTTGATGAAATTGAACTTCAACAAATATTTGTTTTACAAAATCGCAACAACTCTGTCTTTGCCTTGTTTGCAATAAAAATAAACTCCCGCCTCTGATTTACAACCAAAGAATATGTACAACAAATGGGGTCTCAACTTTCCAATGACTTTGACTCATAGTTGACAATGAGTCGCGTAGTCGTCGTCTTATAACACCATTCAAATAACTACTTCTCTTTTATTTCAATTTGTTTACTTTATTTCCTTCTTATTGTTATTTTATTCGCCTTTTCTTTATTATTATCCGTTTTTTGTTTGTAAACACTTGAAGTTTTTGGCACAACGTACTTTGTTTTTCTCCACCTCATTTCCCCCACATTTGTTGCCTGTCTGTGTGATTCTCTCATACACAAACAAACAAACAAGCCTCTCAAATACAACGGTTTGTGACGTCTCTCTTGGCAACAATATGATACACTATCTGTTATGCAGAGAATGTAAACACAGGGCGGCATAACCATCAATAGTTATTTTGTAAATATTTTTTTTTGGAATTTTTAAAGAAATTGTAGTATATTTATACTATAAATGGAATGATACATATTATTTAATATTGTGATGATTATAGTTAAATTTGGCACGTGAATAATGAAATAACTAATGAAAAAACTATGAACACTGCCGCCTCTGCCATATGCGTTGCGTGCTTTCTCTCAGTCACTTTAAAGGAGTATTTGTGAATTGAGTAGAATTTTTCAGGGACCGTAACGGTTATAAGTAATATCAAATCAGTCATAAAATAACTTATTTTGTGGCCTATATATAAAAAATCCACTTTAATTATTTTTTTTTAACGAAAAAAAAACTCTTTTTGGGAGATTTATTTTTGACGGAAAAAATAAAACTCCCAAAAAGAGTTTTATTTCTGACGGAAAAAATAAAAATCCCAAAAGAGATTTTTTTAACGGAAAAAATAACAATCATTTTTAACTGTTAAAAATCAACGTTTATTTTTTCCGTTGAAAAATAATTCTCCACATGGGAATTGACATCACCCAATATCTTTAATGGGCTCGTCAATACGAATCTATAGGTATATTACACTATAGGTGTCCCATGTCCCTAACATGAAGAGTTTTTTGTTATTTTGGTCCCTGGAATTTTTTTAAGGTATCTGATATTTTCTAGAGAAATTTAAGAGTTTCTTAAAATAAAAAAAATAATGAAACAAATATTGGTATTTTTAAATCACAGCTGCTTAATAAAAATTAAGTTAAAAAATAATTATAATTAAGAAAAGAGAGAGAGAGAGAGAGAGAGCAAACAACTAGTGTCAAATTAGTCAGACATTTTATCCTTCATTAAGAAATCATGTTCTGTTTTGCGAATAAATCTTGGACCTCTCGTTTCTCGCTTTGTTTCTTTTAAGCCTTTTTTGACATATTTGGGATTTTCTTTTAGGTTTCTATTAGAAGGCCCTTTGGTCCACTTTATGAAGATCGTTTGACTATCTTCAAGAACACCCTTTGGTCTTCCTCTCTAAAAAAAAACATACTTTTAAATGGCATCACATTCATCCTGTCGCACTTGGCGGCCCGAAGTCCAACCATCCATGTTAGTTGGTGTTTTTCAAAGTTATTTTGCTATTTTTTTCGAATCCTTTAAAAAATGGGCTATTTTTGAGGTTATGTCTAGATCAAATCTTTTTTTTTTCTTTATAAAATATGCAATTTACTTCTCACATTTGCAAAGAAAATGACGGATAGTTTTATTAAAACACGTTTTGATTCAAATATTACCTTACTTTATACTAATTGGTGTCAGTGGAAAAGTACTTTTTTACGCACTTCTTTTCATAAAACAGTTAATACCCAAATGACCAAACATATTTTTTTAAATTTGTTATTCACAACACAGTGCTTTTTTTTCTTTTGTATTCATACACCCCAAGGTAGATATATAAGGTAGCCGCATCGGCGAATTGGTAACATGATATGTCAAAATTTGTAAACAAAGCGAATGTACATTAATTCACAGTGACATATAACATTTGAAGCGAATTATTTCCACCAATCAGAACACAGAATTTTTGAAGTATTAAAAATATTTGTTTATATTTTTAAAATTCCATAATTTTTCTCAAATAAAGTACCTATGAATTAAAAATGACGCAAGGGATAAAATCTTTTAAAAAATATTTAAAAATGGCTTGCAATGGATAATTTTTTGGTATGCAAAGAACTAGACCGACAAACAACATAGTTTCGGAAGTTTTTTAATGCATCTGAGTGGTCAAGACTTAACAAAATATTGCATTATATTCAAAATTGTGAAATTACAACCGAAATCGAGCGTATTACTACATGGAAGCTGGAGCAACTGACAGATTTTTTTAAATACCAAAGTCCAAAATCAAGAAATATTATTGAATTCTGCCTGATTGATGTTCAATAATAGATTTTCAAAAAGTGATTTTGGTTTCATTGTTTATATGGTTGTAACATCTTTATCAAAAGAATGTGTGGAAGCTATCGTTTCGGATCGGAACATACCCTCACCGCCAAATAAACGAATTAATCTCTAGGTTCAATATAGAACTACCTGACCATGAAGGATATAATTATATTTGAAATGTACCAAAATGCCTTTGTATAAAAGATTATAATGTATAATTATAATAAACCAAAATATCTCTAGAAGACAAACATATCTCAAATCAAAACGCTAATAGTTCAATAAAAGACCACAAATTCTTTTTATGTAGTACCGAAAGTTATTCACAATTTTGTCTTTGGGACCAACAATTCCTCTTTACTACACAACATAATCGTGGTTCTGTACCATATTAAATACAGCAGGACTTCCATTCTAGAAGGCAACACGTCTTCATATCGAAGACTTTATTATTTGTATTTATTTAAAAGAAATGTTCTCTGAAATAGTTTTTTTTACGGCGAATTCAAACATCAAAAATTGTTGTGACATATAATGTTACCATCACCTGGCTCGATACGGTTACCTGGTAAATATACCTTGATACACCCCTTCCATACGTCATTATTATTATTTCGATTTATTGTTGTTTTTTTTCTATGACGATAAATTAATACTCACAAATCTGTCTGTTTTTTGCGATTCTGTTGACATTTCAGTGTGCACGAATGTATGTATATGTGTGTTGTCGGCATTTTTTATTTATTTTTTTATCTGTTAGTTTGGCGGCTTTTCATATTTTATTGCCTAAGCCACAAGCAAGCAAACAAACGGACGAACGCCAATATACAACACCGATACCCATCGTTGCAAAATTTACGTTACGAGCAGTATGTTTGTATATATATATGTGTGTATTTGTATTTTTTGCGATTGTTGCGTTTTGTTATTTTTTGTTTTCTTTTCTTTCATTGGCGTTATTACGCTAAGCTTTCACAAATTTCATTCATAGAGGAGAGTATGGTATGATGGTGTTTTTGTTTTTGATGGTTGGATGTGTGTTGTATTTTTTTGTATTGTACCAATATTTGTGTGTATGTTCAGATATTTTTTGTGGTATTTATTGTTGTTTTCACATTTCTTTTATTTTTTTATCCCCTCTCTTATCTTTTGTAATAATGTTTGCATGTTTATATTTGCCCAGAATCGTCTTACTTTGGGTGAAGAGAGAGAGAGAGAGAGCGAGCGACGTTATTATTTTAAATGTTTTCACTCTTGTAATAATGTTTTCTTACAACTATGCAAAAATTAAACATGTTTTTATTGGCCCAGAATTGTCTTACTTTGGGAGACGAAAGAGAGAGAGCGAGCGATGTTATTTCAAATGTTTTTATTTCCTTAGCGTGGTTTTATAACAATGACATTTAGAGTTCTCTCTCTTGAGAGAGATAATTAGAGTTGCGCTATTATTAATTTTGTAACAAGCGTACTTTTTGTTCACAAAAGGTCAAATTGACATAAACGTACCAAAACAAAAATTAGATTTTTTATTATTCGTGAATACATTTTTTAAATTATAACATATATTATTTATGCAAATAACTGGTATAAATATTGGCCAATATTTCTCGATAATTATGATTTATTATCATTTGAAGTAATTTTGTTTTTTAATTTTTTGTTCCTACCTGTGGTAATGTTTTCAACACAATTCACAATTTACCACTGAGAGAGAGATACTCTCAACACCGATCCCGATGCGGCAAATATAAAACCTTATTAAATATACCTTGTTTCCTCTTGAGAAGAAATATTCTATAACAAAATGAATACTCTCACAAGTAGTCTATGTGACGCAAAACGTAAGACGTTTTTATTGTGGTGGTGCTCATAACTCATTTGTTATGTATACGTCACAGCGGCGCGTTACGTTGATTAGTAATTGTCATTACGATTGTTGCCGTGGTTACTCGCTTACAATTGACATTTTGTAAAATTCTTTTCATTTTTCTTGTATAATTTAAAAGTAAAGGGTCAATAAATGTGCTGCTGTCATATTAATATTATTAGAATTAGCCGGCACTTGAAATATATTTCACAAAGTTGTGTAAAAACTATATATTGAAACATCGCAGCAATGGAATGTAATTTGCTGCTATTGTTTAAATGAGAAGAGGAAGCAACCATTGGAAGAACCGGTCAGAGAAAAATTGCAAGAATTTCCATGAATTTGTCCTTGGACCAATTTCGCTTCTTGGTCTAATTTGGTTTTATCTTTAAAAAATCTGGAATATTTAATTTTGTTACCTCTTCAAGGAAGTCGATTAATTTCTTATGGCAAATCTCTTTTAATTAAAATAATTTTTTTAATTTCCAATATATTTACAGTTTGAAACTTTTTATTAAATTATTAATGTAATTTTTTTTTACTTTCTTCTCTTTGCAGATTCTAAAAAAAAAACCCGCCACCCATCTAAATGTGGTCCACACAATTCATAGCTTAATGGGAAAACAAATTAAGGAAACTTTCTGCCACATTGAATTTTATAAACAAGAGAAAATGTTTAATTTAATCTATTTAAATGAGTAAATCTCAATCTCATTGAATTTTGAATTCAATACAATACAATGGTCATTAAGTTCACATTTTATTAAACACATATTTCTATACGATAACACTACTATCCAAAAGTAAAGTAAACCAAGCTACATTCTTCTTAGAAATATTATAAGAAAAAGGAACAAAGTTCTTAAATCCATTGGATTCCAAAGTAAAACAAACACCAAGCTCTCAAGGCGAGAGTTAAGAGTTGGTGTTTGGCCAACTACTACCACTACTACTACGGAGATTAATACCCCAATCAAAAATAACTTGACACGTGTGCCACCTGTTGGAACGCTAGGACAAACACTAAAAACTAAAGAAACAAACCCCCCATCCATCCACTCATGACTTTTCGGTTCCAATAGCTAAGGAGATAGCACAAAAAACCAAAATAGTTGCCGTATACATATAATCTATAACAAGCTGCAGGCACAGAACCCTCTCAAAAACAACAATAATAAGAATAAGAAAAGCTGGAAGAGGACGGACGGTTTAATTTCTTTTTAAATTAAATTAGTTTATTATCGAATCAACAACAACAACCCATCATCAATTTCATTATCATCAATATTGTAATTGTATACAAAATAAAATATTGTATAAACTATAAAAAATTATATAAAATAACAAACACAAACAAAAATATATATCAAAATGACTACCGATACCCGCCGACGTGTCAAATTATATGCTCTAAATGCAGAACGTCAATGGGATGATCGTGGCACTGGTCATGTTTCATCAAATTATGTCGACAGACTGAAAGGTTAGTTACACTATTTTTATTAGCTATTTAATTTTCATTTTAATTATTTTTTATTTCTTTTCGTATTGATCCTCCCATTGAAGGTATCTCGTTGCTGGTACGCGCTGAATCCGATGGTAGTTTACTTTTGGAAAGTAAAATCCAACCCGACACCGCTTATCAAAAGCAACAGGACACATTAATTGTTTGGTCTGAAGGTGATAATTTTGATTTAGCCTTAAGTTTCCAAGAGAAGGCCGGCTGCGATGAAATATGGGAGAAAATATGTCAGGTGAGTTGTTATAATAAGAAATTGATTATAAAAAAATGATCCCTATAAGAAGACCTAAAGGCCTTTTAGATATCCAAAATTATATAAAATTATCCCTATAAGAAGACCTAAAGGCCTTTTAGATATCCAAAAGATGAATTTTTTGTTTTCGAGAAAAAGTCATTTGGTTTTTTAAAAGAAGACCTTCAGGTTATCTAGAATGTGAACTTTTGTTTTTCGACAAGAATACATTTTTGTGTTTTTTTTTTAAAGAAGACATTTGGTCACCCAATTGGAAAGACTTCACTTCAATCTTGAATAAGAAGACATTTTTTTCTATTGGAAGACTTTTTGATCTTTTGGATCCAAAACATAATAAACTCTTCTTCGTCTTTTCCTATAAGAAGGCCTTCTGACCTTCTATAATATGAAGACCTTTTGATCATCCTTGTTGTTCTTCTATAAGTAGAACTTTAAGACATATTGGTGGTTTACATGAAAACACGTTCCTCTACTATATGAATGGAACATTTTTTGAGACATTTGGTTCTATTTAAAAATACTTTTTTGTTCTCTTTAAGAAGACATTTTAGTTCACTTTATGAAGATACATTTTCCTTTGTTTTCCTTATGAAGGCTAATAAGTCCTCTTTAAGAAGACCTGCTGATGGTCCTCGTTAAGAATATCTATAGTCTACATTATGAAGATATGTTTAAAATACTTTTTATGCTTCCCTTCTAAAAGATAATCGAATAATGGGAGGACCTTTTTAGCTTTCTCATAGAAGGTCCTTTGGTCGACTTTAAGAAGGTATTTTGGCTTCCTTCAAGAAGACCTTTTAGCCTTTATTTGGAAGGATTTTTAAATATCTTTTGAACCTCTATTTTGCTCTTTTCTTTAAAGTATTTTCGAACACCTTTGGGAGGAACTTTTTAGCTTTCTTATAGAAGGTTCTTTGGTCCACTTTAAGAAGGTATCGACCGACTTCATTTAAGAAGACATACTTATTAATCAACTTATAGCCTTCTTTACGAAGAACTTTTGGTCTCCTTTAAGAAGCCTTTTTGGTATCCTCTAAGAAGAACCCATGGTCTCCTTTAATATGCATTTTTGGTATCCTCTAAGAATACATTTTGGTTGACCTTTTGTTGCTCTTTAAGAATACTTAGCAGACCCTTTGTTGTCCTTTATGATGATCTTCTACTCACTTTCAAGAATTAGTTTTTGTCTTCTTCTTCCTTCTTCTTTTCTTTCTCTTTAAGAAGGCAACTTTTAAATGACCTTATGACATTTAAAAATACCCTTCGTTCCTTTACCTTTTGTTCTTCATTGTGAATATCTTTTATTCCTCTTTGAGAATATATCCTTTAAAGGTCGTAAGCTTTCTTTTGAAATGGTCTAGTGTTTTTCTTAAAAAAGATATTCTGATTTTTATTACAATATATTTCCTTAAGTAGATGGATTTGATATCCTTTATGAAGATTTTTTTGTCCTCTTCAAGAATGCTATTAGACCTTCTAAAATATAGGTCCCCTATGTTAAAGAATATAGGCCTTCATTAAGGATACAAAGTGACAGATTTTTTTTTATCAATACCATTCGGTATCTTTAAGAAACCCTTCAGGTCCTCTTTTCAGAATAGTTTTCGGTCTTCTTTTAAAAGGCCCCTTTGACATTCTTCTAAAATATAGGTCCTCTACGTTAAAGCATATATGCCTTCATTAGGGATACAAACTGACAGACTTTTTTATCAATAATTTTCGGTCCTCTTTAAAAATCCCTTCAGGTCCACTTTTCGGAATACTTTTAGGTCTTCTTTTATAAAAGACCCCTTTGGCATTCCTTTAGCCTTATAGCAGTATAATTTTAGACTCCTATTATAATTTATTTATACCTCTTCTAGGAATACCTTTTGATCCTCTTTGGCAAATCAATCTCTCTATGTCATATTTGTGTGTTTTCAAATCTATTCAAAAAACTATTTAATTTTTATATATAACAAATAATAATTATTCTCCTCTCTCTCTCTCTTTTCACACAACACTACCAGGTCCAAGGCAAAGATCCTTCCGTGGAAATTACCCAAGACATCGTTGAAGAATCCGAAGATGAACGTTTCGAAGATATGTCCGATACAGCACCGCCTATTGAATTGCCACCCTGTGAATTGGCCCGCCTCGAAGATATCTCTGAAGTTATCCAGAATTGTCTGACCACACCATTGCGTAAAGAAAAACTTTCCATGGCCTTGGAATCGGAAAACTACATAAAAAAATTGCTAAACATATTTCATGTATGCGAAGATTTGGACAATACCGAGGGTCTGCATCATCTATTCGAAATATTTAAGAATATTTTTCTGCTTAATAAAAATGCCCTATTCGAAATTATGTTCGCCGAGGATACCATTTTCGATGTGGTCGGCTGTCTCGAATATGATCCGAGTGCCACACAACCGAAAAAACATCGTCAGTATTTAAAGCAATGGGCTAAATTCCGTGAAGCCGTACCCATTAAGAATCAAGACCTATTGGCGAAAATCCATCAGACATTTCGTGTGCAGTATATACAGGATATTATATTGCCCACGCCATCGGTATTCGTCGAGGATAATATGTTAAATACTTTATCTAGTTTTATATTTTTTAACAAAGTCGAAATTGTCACACTGATACAAGAGGATGAACGTTTTCTGGTCGATATGTTTACCATGTTGACCGATCCAAATACCAGTGACGCAAAGCGTCGTGACATAGTCCTGTTTCTGAAGGAGTTCTGTAATTATGCCCAAAATCTACAGCCACAGGGTAAAGATTCGTTTTACAAGACCCTGACATGTCTGGGTATACTGCAGGCATTGGAAATTACGCTGGTGATGAACGATCAGAAGACAAAGGCGGCATCAATCGATATATTGACGGCGATTGTGGAGTTTTCACCGTTGGTAGTGCGTAATTATACGCTGCAACAAGTGAGTCGTACTGAAGGGGTAAGTTTGATGAGCGACGGTAGTGGTGTGCGTATACATTATTTCCCCCTCCTCAGCTCCCTACTTTCCCCCTCAACAGAAAAAAACAAAATCATTTCCTCTCCACATGAATTCAATTTACTAATTTGAAATATTTTTTTCTATTTCCGCCAATTATAGGACCGTATGTTATTAAACATTGCCATTGAACAAATGTTGAATGATTCCGAACCAGAATTGGGTGTTGCTGTGCAATTAATGGGCATCATAAAAATTCTATTGGAACCGGAAAATATGTTAACTGAAAAGGGTGATTTTTTGAATTTCTTCTATAAACACAGTATACAAACTTTGATAGGTAAGTTTTGCAAACAGAATTCGATATTTTTTGTATGGCTATTTTAATGTTTTTTGGTTTTTTTCTTTACAGCACCTTTGTTGCTCAACACAATCGATGATCGTCCGCAAAACGAGGATTATCAAACAGCACAATTATTGGGAATAGTTTTAGATATTTTATCATTTTGTGTCGAACATCATACCTATCACATCAAGAATTTTATCATCCAAAAAGATCTCCTCAAGAGAATTCTGGTATTGATGAAGAGTTCTCATACGTTCCTTGTTTTAGGCGCTCTAAGGCTATTAAGAAAAATTGTAGCATTAAAGGATGAGTTTTATAATCGGTAAGGAGAAACACTGCTTTCTTAAAACACAAGGTATATGAATATCAAAATTAATTGTTATTTCTTGTTTTTTGCAGGCACATTGTCAAGGGTAATCTATTTGCACCCGTTGTCGATGCTTTTATACGCAACAATGGTCGTTATAATCTCCTCGAATCTGCTATTTTGGAACTATTCGAATTTGTCAAATTGGAAGACATCAAGACATTGTGTGTGTATTTTGTTGAAACATTTAGCAAAATATTTGATGAAATCGAATATGTTCAGACATTTAAATATCTTAAGAATCGTTACGATCAGTATCAGGAGCGAATAAAAGATCGCGATAAGATGGGTTTAGATACGTAAGTGCCAGCATTTAATTTTTGAATCAATTTTTATTAACGAAAATACTTTTTTTTTTTAAAATTTGTAGTGGCATTCCAATTATTCGTGGCGGTCGTTTTCGTCGTGATCAAAGGCAAATGGAGGAGGAGGAAGAAATGTGGTTTAATGAAGAAGAAGATCTGGAAGAATTGGAAACATATAATTCCGTCATGAAGTGTGAGTAATTGAATTGAAATTTTTGTTGTTCAGAATATATAGGTCATTAATATATACACGAAGATCGTCAGGAGTTAGGGATTAGTTAGACAACCTTCAAGAGGTATTTGAAAGTTAGGAAACCTTTGAGAGGTCTTCTGTTGATACTAGATATTCTAAATTTAGAAAATCTTCTCATGTTCTTCTATTCATATAAGACCTTATCGAAGTCTTCTACAGATGGGGAATACCTCTTCTAGAAGTAGAATAGGTTCTAGAAGTCTTTTGGACATAAAAAGTCTCTAAAACTAGAATACTCTCTATATATTGATATAAAATTTCCGAAGTCTTCTACATAAGGACTTCAATGATAGAATTTCTTCAAGAGGTTTTTTATTTGTAGAATACCACCTTTATCTTCCTGAAGATATTTGTAGACTTTCCTAAGGTAGAATATCTTCAAGAGGTCTTCTACAGAAGATATTCAAGAGGACTTTTGCAGATATAAGTACTTTAGGAAGTCTTATACAAATATAGTACCTTCTTGAGAACTTCTACAGATAAAACAAAACTAGTTTATAACAAAACTATAGTTCTAAATTTCATAATAATAATAGCTTTATTAAATCTGAATTTATTAAAAGAAACCTTATACTGCAAAATTTCAAATTTTAGGGTTGGCTCAATATATTCAATAGATAAAAGGCTTTCAAGAGAATCTCTATAGATATAGAAGGCTTCCAAGTAGACTTGAATAAGTAGAGTAAATTCAGAAGACCTTCCTCAGAATCTTTACAGAAATTCTTGGTGACTTTTACCGACATTTAAGATGTCTTCTGAATATATAAGAGGCCTACATTATTCAATTTTTTTATTTATTTTTATTATAAATGGGAAACTAGCCACAAGACCATGATCGGTTCCAAAAGCCACTATACATCTACTACTCCAAAAACTCAAGAGTTGTTTAACAGATAGACTAACTTAATGAGATCTCCTATAAAAAAAAAACTTTTTGAACATTTTAATAATAACGCTCCCTCATCTTTTTCCTTCACAGCTGTTACAGATAAAAATGGTTCACCCACATCTCAGCAGCAAATACAACAAAAATCACCGCCGCAAAATGCACAACAACTGCAGCAGCAACAGCATAACACCAGTAACAGTATGTTGAGTGGTAGTCAATCTACCAATAGTTTGAACAGTACAGCAACCGCGACGACGTCATCAAATCATACATCAACCGGTAGTAGTGGTGGTGGTGGCGTTGGCTGCAGTAATTCAGCACTTGGTGACAATAATGCAGGCCTACAGACAACACCCTCCACAAGCAGCAATAATAATGCCCCCAGCTCCAACAACAGCAGCAGTACTAGTAGTAGTAATTGCAATAGTAGTGAACAGCAAACGTCCGCCGCTCATTTGGGTGCTGCCTCAGCGACAGCAGCAGCAAATTTATCTTTACAACATCAACAACAACAGCAGCAACAACAGTCGTCTCACTCACTGCATAGCTATCAACAGCAACAGCAGCAGCAACAACAATTGAATCTGAATAGCACTTTAGTTGCGGCAGCGGCCGCAGCTGCTGTGGCTGGTGTATCAGCAGCGGCTAGTACATCAACGGCAGCAGCAGCAGCGGCGGCGGCAGCGGCTGCAGCGCATTTGGAAGCGCAACAGACGCAACAACAAAGTGATATTGTGGAATTACAACAACAATTGGCAGCAGTTGAACAGCAACAGGAATTGGCGGCGTTAGGTGGTGGTGGCAGTGGCAGTGCAACGGCAATTGGTAGCGATGATAGAGCAACGGCAAATTCACCGACTGCCGGTGCAGCAAATGCAACGTTATCACCATCGTCAGCATCATCATCAACATCACCGACTTCATCATCATCATCGACGGCTGGTCCATCAACAAGTGCTCTGACAGAAGCTGCAGCTGCGGCCGCAACACAATTGCTATCGACAATGGCCTCAAATGAAGCTGTGGCAGCGGTTGCAGCAGCCGCAGTAGCTGCTGTAGCGGCCAGTGTTGAAGCGAATAAACTTAATAGTTGTAATAATGCAGCAGCAAACACACAAGCAGCAGCAGCAACAACAACGGATAATAATAAGGAGGCAGTGCCGACATCATCGTCATCATCGTCAACTGCAACACCAGCAGGAGGAAACACAACCACAACAACATTACCAGGCGAAAATATTCTAAAGAAGGTAAGGAGGAAGATAACATTTAAAGAAACTTGAAAAAGACTTTTTTTTAAGTCCAGGCCCTCGAAAAAATATTCGTAGACCTTACACAAATATTTTTAAATAGTCCAAGCCCTTGAAAAAATATTCTTAGATATTAAAAAAATATTCTTTGGCTCTTTAAAAAATATTCTTTGGCTCTAAAAAAAATATTCTTTAAAAAGCCAGCACCTTGTATAGATGATGAAAAACATTCTTAAAAAATATCTCAGCTTTGAAAAGCATAAAAATATGCATTAAAAAGTCCAAGCCCATGAAAAAATATTATACCTTGGAAATATTCTTAGACCTATAATAGACCTTGAAAAAAATGAAGAGATTTTCTTCAAGAGATTTTCTATTTGTAGAAGACCACCTTTACCTTTCTGAAGATATTTCATAAGATGGAAGATATTCAAGAGGATTTTTGCAGATATTTGTACTTTAAGAAGTCATACAAATATAATACCTTCTTGAGGACTTCTACAGATAAAAGGCCTTCAATAGATTTTCTGCAGGTAAAATACCTTCAAGATAGAAGAGATAGAATTGAACTTGTCTTCTATTGATATATCATCCTCAAGTGATATCTCTTCTGGAGATCGACTATATGCAGAAGGCTTCTTTGTCACATATTATTCCTTCTTCAAGAATTTTACAGGCCTTTAAGAGGTCAACTACATATATAAATTCTTGGAAAAATATTCTTAAAAAATCCACGCCTATTTTCGCCATTGGAAAAATATTCCTAAGAAATACACGCCTTTCTAAATCCTTGGAAAAATATTCCTAAGAAATACACGCCTTTCTAAATCCTTGGAAAAATATCCCTAAGAAATACACGCCTTTCTAAATCCTTGGAAAAATATTCCTATGAAATCCACGCCTTTCTAAATCCTTGGAAAAATATTCTTTGAAAAATCCACGCCTATATAGGTCATTGAACAAATATTCTTTAAAAAATCCGCACCTATTTTGGTCCTTGACAAAATCTTCTCTAAAAAATCGACACCTATTTTGCTCTTTGACAAAATCTTCTTTAAAAATTACACGCCTATTTGGTCCTTGACAAAATCTTCTTTAAAAATTAGACGCCTATTTGGTCCTTGACAAAATCTTCTTTTAAAATTACACGCCTATTTGGTCGTTGACAAAATTTTGTTTAAAAAATCCACGCCTTTTTTTGTGCTCTTGAAAAAATATTCTTTAAAAAATCCACGCTTATTTAGGTCCTTGACAAAATCTTCTTTAAAAAATCCACGCCTATTTTGGTCCTTGACAATATATTCTTTAAAAAAGCCACACCTATTAAGGACTTTGAAAAAATATTCTTAAAAAATCCCCGTTTTTCTAAGCCCTGGAAAAATATTTTGAAAAAATTCACAACTTTCCTTACCCTCGAAAAAAAAAAAATTTCTTTAAAAAATGCATTAAAAAAATATTCTTTAATAAATCCACATATTTTTTGGATCTTGAAAAAATATTCTTTAATAAATCCACATCTTTTTTGGATCTTGAAAAAATATTCTTTAATAAATCCACGCCTATTTTGGCTCCTGAAAATATTTGTTTTAATATATCCACGCCAAAATTAACCCTTGAAAAAAAATATTCTTTTAAAAAATTTTCACCAATTTTACCACCTAAAAAAATATTTTTTTAATCGATTTTTAAACTGTAAAAATTCATTGTAATAATTTGTCCTTTTTACTCTCTCTCTCTCTTTGCAGCTTGTTGATTATGGTAGTGATTCGGGTGATGAATATGAAGCAGAAGAGGACGAAGAAGAAGATACACCACATCAAAAGAAACCACGTTTGGCATAGCAACTTTACCAGAAGCACCATCAGCAACAGCAGCAACATGCTGTACAAAAACAGCAGCAGCAGAAACAGATGCAGATACAGTTACAGCAACAACAATCCCCAAATCAAAATACAATTTTTCCATCCCAGCAGCAACAACAACAATATCCACAAATACAACAACATTCTGTTGTGAATCAACACCAGAATCACTCCCATAATACTTCTTCTGCTATAACAACAACTACAATAAATCAAGATTTGTTGCAACAACAACAGCTTTTGGCAACGCATTCCCATGGCCAATCCAATTATGTTCTCTCACAACAACAACACCACCAACATCATCATCCCCACCATCTCCATAATCACCACCATCATCATCACCAACAACAGCAACACAACCCCAACCACCAACAGAATCATCATCATCAACAACAACAGCACACGGTTACGGCTGCAACAAGTGCTGCTGCTGTGGCAGCTGCTGCAGCCGCTGCTGCTGAAACAATTATAAAAACATTTGCAACCATGTCTTCGTCACCACTTGTTGTTACGGCCTCTATGACGTCGTCACCATCAGTGTTATCTTCACCGTCATCCGGCTATTCGGCCACATCGTCGTCTGTCGCATTGACGGCGCCTTCATCCATTTACAATAATAATAATAACAACAACAAAAATAATAATACTGCAACCACAACTATTATTACTACTAATCCCAAGAACAAACAACAACAAACACAACAACATTTTTAAACTTTTTAAATATAAAATAATATATACATATATAAAGATAAATTGATTAAAAACAAAAAAAACTACAACAAAAATAATTACCATTATTATTAATTATAGTTAAAACAAAAAAAGGAATCACTTTTTAGCCACAGGCTACATTTATAACAAAAAAGAGAAAACCGAAAAACAAAAACAAAACATAAATGATGATAACAAGAAAAAGAAAAGAATCATCATCAAATTAAAAATAAGAAAGAGATGATAAACATTAATTACAACAATTATAGTAATGTAAAATTTCAGTATAACAAACCAGAAAAAAAGAAAAAAACAAAATAAAAAAAAAATAATTAAAAAACAAAACAACAAAAATTGAAATCCTTCTAATTTTTAATGATGACGACGATCCACTACAACAAAATTAGGGGAAAAACGGACAGACAAACAATTTCAAATAGACGACAAACAAAGGAAGCCTTTATTTTCCTTTATGAAAGGTTTATATATAAACGACTGTTTATATTTATATAAACATTTCATAAATTATTTCAAAATAAGGGATAGCAAATTACAAAATCTTTTTTTAGTTTCCAAAAATTAGACAGACAGACCAGCCACAAATGTAATGCATATTGAATTGATGTAATTTAAAAATCACAAAATGAGGGCGCATTCATACTTGCTATTGAAAATAAATTCAATTTTAATTAATCAAAATTCAATAAAACAAATTCGCTCTTTGGTGGAGTAACATGTGTGTGATATAATTTAATTAATTCTTGTTACAAATTAATAACAAAAATATGTTGTTTAAATTTGAAAATCAAAAATACATGCCCTCGTTTTATGACTTATCATAACGGAATTACATGCGATTCAATATCAACATTATAACAAAATTAAAAAAAATGACAAAAAATCGACTGACAATTTGGACACGACGACGGACCGTCTCTTGTTACTTCTACGTCCTAAAGTAAATTGTATACATATTTATATTTGTCTACAACAACAAAAACATTTCATGTTTAGAGAACAAAACAAAAACTATACATAGATGATAGCCGGTAATTAAAATAAATGAAACATACATTTTTTAATTTGTATTTATTTCTTTTTTTACTTTTTGTGTTAAAATATTTTCCATTTTCTATTTTAATTTTCTTCACAAAACCAACATTTCTTCCTATATATAAAATTACTTTAAAAAACGAAAATAAATATGTTGTCATTTATTAATTAATAATTAATGATTTAATGTGTTTTTGTATTTATTTTTATTCTTGTTCTTTTTTAATTTTTTAGTTATTTGAATTTTTTAACCGTTGCAATGTGATTTAACTTTCTACACTACTTGGTATTACGTATAGAACCAGCGTTTGCATTTCAGACTTTATAGAGACTCTGTCTATATATGGTTTCTATATATGACCGTTTGTATTGACTAGAGGGTGTCAAATTAATTACGGTGGGGTCCACAACATTTTTCTCATCCATCAAAGGAGAGTTATCCAAATAATCTGAGGAGTGAATTAGTTTGTTTTTCTAGGCTTTTGTTTCTGCCCGAATTTTCTTGTTCGAAGAATCCTAACTGGGATTTGAAGGCTGGCCCAAAAATTGAAAACTAATAATCTAATCCGTTCCAAATTTTAAAACAGTTTTCTATAGTGGAGAGGGGGACACATTTTGAACGGGGGCACCTTTGAACAGGGCTTATAAAATCTTGGTTTAAATTTTTTCCGACCCTTCGACATTTCTGTAAAGTGCCACGGATGGGGCACCTTTGAACATGCCCATTAAATTCGAGTAAAAAGCGGAGATTTTAACTTTTGGCTACGATTTCTCAAAATTTCAAATGGGATAATAAGACTACGAAATTAACTGTATTTTTCACCATATTAATTTTTGTTTTTTTTTGTCATTTTATGTTTTAATAAATTTTGATCTGAATTTTAAGCCGCATCTCGCATTTTTTGTGTCTCCCTATTCATTCAGAATACGGCGAGAATGTGAAAGCGAAATTTTTTTACATGCGAGATATATCTCCCAGCGAATATCCAGAATAAGGCTGATCATGAGCCCAAAAAAAGATGTTCACGATTTATATTTAAATAGGAATGGCTACTTTAGTTTAAAAGTTTAGTAGTAATTTTAACCATTATGGGAAGCCTAAAAAATTCAGTTTTTATTGCTAAACATCACTAAACAGCAACCAGAAAAAAATGGTTGCCGAAAAATTCTATTTGAAGCCCAGTCTTTTTCTTTTGCATTTGAGACTTTATAGAGACATTGTCAATATATAGTTTCTATATGAGACCGTTTGTTTTGACTAGAGGTTGTCAAATTGATTACCGTGGGGTCCATAGCATTTTTCTCATCCGTCAAAGGAGAATTATCCAAATAATCTGAGGAGTGAATTAGTTTGTTGTTCTAGGCTGTCGTTTCTGTCCGAATTTTTTGTTCGAAGAATCATACAGGAAATGAAATGACTGGGGTTTGTAGTAGTAGGGGAGAGGGGGGCACCTTTGAACACTTTTTGCTTTCAAGCCTTATAAATTTTTTTATTATATAATTTTTGGTTTCGTATAAATTTTAAGTAATAGGTACATATGTAACCTTTAAAATGAACATACATATGACATACTATAAGCTTGATAAATATATTTTATTACTGTTTTAATGGACGAAGTCAAAGTGTTCAAAAATTGCCCCCCGGGGGGGCAGCTTTGAACAAGGGTTGTCATTTTTGAACGACATGGTTTTTTACAGTGTTTATGTTTGAATATGTATGTATTTTATTCATACATATCAGAAATGCATTTATTCATTAAAAAATGTATAAAAAATTTTCAAAATTTAAAAAAAATAGATCAAAATTTATTAAAACATAAAATTACTTAAAAACAAAAATTAATATGGTGAAAAATACAGTTAATTTCGTAATCTTATTAGTCCATTTGAAATTTTGAGAAATCGAAGCCAAAATTTAAAAACTCCGTTTTTTACTCGAGTTTAATGGGCATGTTCAAAGGTGCCCCACCCATGGCATTTTACGGAAATTTATAATAACTTTTTTGTAATAAATATATATGAAAGAAATTACATTAGTTATGTTTGAAATGATTGTTGGAATGCAAAAAATTTGTTTGACGAAAGGAAACTATCACAGAATTATTCCTGCGCCCTTACAACTAAATGAATAAATGTTTACAATGACACTGCGAAAACATGGTCACCCATGTACATTTTGTCGACAACTCAAAAAGATAGCCAAAGTGGTTTACGCAGATAGAGAACAAGATTGCCATATACAAAAATGTAGTTGCGGGTCGGAAAAATTTTAAACCAAGATTTTATGAGCGCTGTTCAAAGGTGCCCCACATTCAAAGGTGCCCCCCTCTCCCCTACGAATTTCAAAAACATCCAACTTAATCCAAACCAACACCCCCACAGTGATCCTAAATCCATTTTTCAGGATTCAAACTCTATCAGTTCATTCACAATTCAAATTGTACCAAATTTAGTACACAGTAGTACAAATTTCCAAAACATTCTACATACCCCAATCCCACACTGATCCTAATTCCAAGTTTCATGATTCCAACTCCATCGGTTCATCCACAATTTAAATTGTACCAAATTTAGTACACAGTAGCATGAATTTCCAAAACTTCCTACATACCCCAATTCTACACCTCCACAGCGATCCTAAATCAAAATTTGAGGATTCCAACTCTATCGGTTTACCCACAATTCAAATTGTACCAAATTTAGTACACAGTAGTACCAATTTCCAAAACTTCCCACATACCCCAATCCTACACCCCCACAATGATACTAAATTCAAGTTTTAGGATTCCAACTCTCGGTTCACCCACAATTCAAATTGTACTAAATTTAGTACACATTAGTACAAATTTCTAAAACTTCCTTACACAATCTTACACCTCCGCAGTGTTCATAAATCAAAAGTTCAAGATTCCAACTCTTTCGGTTCAACCAAAAAATCAAATTGTACCAAATTTAGTACACATTAGTAGAAATTTCTAAAACTTCCTACATATCTCCATCCTACACCTCAACAGTGATCCTCGCTCCAAATTTCATGATTCTAGCTCTATTGGTTCACCTAAAATTCAAATTGTACCAAATTTAGTACCATTTAGTACTCATAAGTATTATTTTCGTAAACTGAATCCTGACCCCAATCACACACCCCTACAGTGATTCTGACTCCAAATTTCATTGTTCCCGCTCTATAGGATCACCCAAATCCAAACTGTACCGATTATAGTACGATTTAGTACTTTTCATACACATAAGTAACAAATTTCCAAAACTACGTTCATATCCCAATCCTACACTCCGACGGTAATTTTAATTTCAAATTCCAGGATTCCAGCTAGATTTGTACCTCCAAATCAAATTTGTACCAAATATAGTACTTTTCGTGCACATGAGTACACGTTTTCCAAACTCTCCTCATATCGACCCTAATTCTCAACCTTAATTTGCATTCCATATTTCAAGTTTTTAGCTCAATCCATTCACTTGCTACGAAATTGTACAAAATTTAGTACATTTCAGTTCGCATTTCCTTTGCTACATCTATTCTACACTCCATCAGTGACCCTCAATCCAAATTTCAGATTTCTAGCTCTACTGGTTCGCCAAATACAAATGATACCATATTTAGTACTTCTTAGTACTTTTCGTACGGTTCTAGTACGAATTTGCAAAAACCCAGCCTTATCTGTCACCTTTGGACCAAGAGTGACACTCACCCAAAATTTCAAGATTCTAGCTTCAGCCGTTTCGTCTTGGCGTTGATGAATCGTTAAATCAGTCTGTCAGTCAATCACCATATAGTACTTTTCGTAAATGGACCCTACATCTCAACCTTAATTAACACTCCAA
This sequence comes from Musca vetustissima, assembly GCF_032173495.1. Lineage (NCBI taxonomy): Eukaryota > Metazoa > Arthropoda > Insecta > Diptera > Muscidae > Musca > Musca vetustissima. The sequence continues at coordinate 69,019 of NW_026873766.1, forward strand.
ATTCAAAGTTTTTAAGGCTATCCGTTCACATGCTACAGAATTGTACCAAATTTAGTACATTTTCGTACTATTCTTGCTCCATCGGTTCGCCAAATACGAATGGTATGACATTTAGTACTTTTTAGTACTTTTCGTACCGTTCTAGTACGAATTTCCAAAAACCCGGCCTTATCTGTCACCTTTGGACCAAGGGTGACCCTCACCCAAAATGTCAAGATTCTAGCTTCAGCCGTTTCGTCTGGGCGTTGATGAATCGTTAAATCAGTCAGTCAGTCAATCACTTTACTCTTTAATTAGTATAGATATATAGCTATCATATGACCTATGATAAATGTAATCGGTCAAGATCTCCGTTCAAGTATTCAAACACATATATGGAAATTTGGTCACATTTCCACATTAGCCACATTTTCGCAACTAAGCGTCTGTAATTTTGCATTCCGGGTTCATGGAGGGTAAAAAACTTTCAGCCATATATATCATACATTCAACCACTTATGGAACGATGCCTCTTGCGCCTGGAGGACGTTCGACACAGGTATTGTATTTTTTATTTCTTTACAACAATTTTACTTTTTTACGGATTGTCAAATTGTGCGGCATCCAAAGAGAAGAATTTTTATCGAATGTATGGTGGTGATGCCTCTATCTCACGGTAAGTCACATGACGATATTGCCTTAACATATATGTAACTAAGCCCCTTGCGTATTTGGAAATTACGGACGTTCAACTAACCCTATTAAGGTGAGTATTTTCATATACAACGCAATGAATTGTACCTTGTACTTTGAACCTGTACTTACAGCTAGAATGGAATATGTCGAGTAGATTAAAAACGGATGATTTGATCACATATGATTTAGATGATATTTTTAATCAGAATAACTGTTTATGTCGATTTAGCCATGAGAGTCTGTTGAAATAACTATGAAGATAGCAATATTTAAGAGAGAGCTTTGAAATTATGTGTTATATCGGTCCATGTTTTGACATAGCTCCCATATAAAAATCCTGCCCAGTTTTCGGTGTTTTGAAGGTTTTAGACGCATTTTCTAACCGAAAGGACTGTGACTTGGCATATCGTGTTATTATGCATAGAATAGGTATAGCCCCCATATAAAGTCTCGAACAAGTTTCGTTTTTTAAGCCGCATTTTCCAACCGAAAGGGCTGTAATTTGACATACCTCTTCCACAGGAAGAAGAAATTCACATTTTGTAAAAAACCGGTTATTTTATTGATCCATGTTTTGGCATAGGCGTCATTTAAGTCCAATGTTCAGTAGTTTAAGGGTTTTAGCAGCATTTTTTCAACCGTATGGGCTATAAGTTGGCCTTTCCTCCTCATTGGCCTGACCCTCCCATTAAGTTATGCTGATCGTTTTAATTATTTTTGAGGGAAAGTTAAAAAATGGCTATAACCTCTTAATATTTATACCCTTCACCACACTGTGGTACAGGGTATTATGTCTTTGGGCATATGTTTGTAACAGGCAAAAATAATCGAGATAGACCCATGGTTCCTTTTGAGAATATGCATAGAATCACTTTCTGAGTCGATTTACGCATGTCCGTCTGTCCGTCCGTCCGTCTGTCCATGTTAAATTGTAAACAAAGTACAGATCGCATTTATTATCCGAATTGGATGAAATTTGGCATAGGTCACTTATTTGGCCCAAGGACGAACCCTATTGAAATTGAGAAAAATCGGTTCAGATTTAGATATAGCTCCCATATATATATTTAACCGATTTAATGTAAACGGTCCCTATATATCTTTCGATTTGCACGAAAATTGGTACAGCCTAATCATTTAGGTCTAGAATGATGTCTGACAAGTTTCGTGAAAATCGGTCCAGATTTAGATATAGCTCCCATATATAGTTTCGTCCGATTTCATGTAAATGGTGCACCAAAGTCCCTATATATCTTCCGATTTGCACGAAATTTGGCATAACGTACTGAATTGAGCCTAGAATGATGTCTGCCAAGTTTCGTGAAAATCGGTCCTGATTTAGATATAGCTCACATATATAGTTTCGTCCGATTTAAGGTAAATGGTGCTCCAAAGTCCCTAAATATCTTTCGATTTGCACGAAATTTGGCATAACGTACTGAATTGAGCCTAGAATGATGTCTGCCAAGTTTCGTGAAAATCGGTCCTGATTTAGATATAGCTCCCATATATAGTTTCGTCCGATTTAAGGTAAATGGTGCACCAAAGTCCCTAAATATCTTTCGATTTGCACGAAATTTGGCACAGCGTACTGAGTAAAGCCTAGAATGATGTGTGCTAAATTTCGTGAAAATCGGTTTAGATTTAGATATAGCTCCAATATATATTTTCGTCCGATTTAAGGTAAATGGTGCACCAAAGTCCCTAAATATCTTTCTATTTGCACGAAATTTCGCACAGTGTATTGAATTAAGCCTAGAATGATGTGTGTTAAGTTTCGTGAAAATCTGTTTATATTTAGATATAGCTCCCGTATATATTTTTGTCCGATTTAAGGTAAATGATACACCAAAGTCCTAAAATATATTTCTATTTGCACGAAATTTCGCACAGTGTATTGAATTAGGCCTGGAATGATGTGTGCTATGTTTCGTGAAAATCCTTTCAGATTAAGATATAGCTCTTATATATAGTTTCGTCCGATTTTATGTAAATGGTGCACCGAAGTCTCTATATATCTTTTGATTTACACGAGATTTTGCATAGTGTAGTGATTTGAGTCTTCAATGACGTGTGTTAAGTTTAGAGTAAATCTGTTAAGATTTAAATATAGCTCTATATATAGTTTCGTCCGATTTTATGTAAATGGTCCACTAAAGTCCCTATATATCTTTCGGTTTGTACGAAATTTGACACAGTGTTATGAATTAGGTGGTATATGTTTCGTGAAATCGTTGAAATCGGTTCAGATTTAGATATTGCTTCTATTTAGTATAGGTTGCAGAATGACATGTTTATGGATCCAATTTCATTTTACTGGTGCATTTAAAATGTGACTTCTGTTAGGATACATCTGTTGAATATACCCAAAGTGGTGAAGGGTATCATATAGTCGGCCCCGTCCGACTTTACTACTTTCCTTACTGGTTTTATATCAGATTAAATAAAAAATGAATATCTGCTTATTGAAATTTAAGAAGAATTGGTCTCAACTTTATTAGTTTTCAATATTATTAACATTAATATATTTTTTAATAAAATATGCTCTATTTTTTACGTCACTTCACATTAATTATGAAAATAATTTTAAAATAAAAAAATAAAACTAGTAATGTAATTGTTGTATTATATAAACAAACTTAAAATAAAATAACAAAAAAAAAAATAACAAAAAAGAAAAACTCAAAACGCAACTACAGTTTTATACTTTAAAGCGATGAAAAAAATATATTTATAAACCGAAAAAAAATAAATAAAAAAACAATATCATCTCTGTCAAGTTACATAAGAAAAACCAAAAACAACAATACAAAATAATGTTAAAAACAAAATAAATCATAGGTTTTCGTAAAGTTAAATTAAACAAATTTTGAAATAAGACAAAACATTACAATTATTTTATGTTAAGAAATAAAAAAATTAATATTATTAAATATGTGGAATTAAGTTTTTAAATTAATACAAAAGTTTTTTAAAGAAATGGCTATTTATTAAATATTATTTATAAATATTTTTTTATAGACTATAACGACGAAATAACGGACGGGCGCGGACTGTTGATGAATGAATATTTATAGAGGCGTTATAGATTGCTTGAGCATTCGATCATTGACATATCGTTGAAAATTACTTGAAAGATTGTGTGATCCATTTCGAGTTTCCCGATAATGAGGGCAAATACATTTTGCAAATGTTTAGAACATCTTATATAGCGAATGGTGAATCCTTTGGGGTCTATATTTGGTCTGGATTAAATTCAACTATCGGCTATATAAGTCCTCCCTGCCTTACTTACTTAGCTGGCTCAAGACAGAATATTTGTCCCATAAGCGAACTTAAAAAACATTTCCAGGCGCGATTTCTTTCCAATTTGAAAGACCATGATTTGATAAGTCATCCTGCATTTGATGTTTCCATCGAGTTTGTTTCCCATTTGCGTGGATCGTCAGTAGGCTCGCTTTATATGCCTTTTGACCTGGGCCATCCTCATCCATTCGCATCCACCGTAGTAGCTGCTGCTCGATGCGTCTGACTATTTCGATGTCCGTGTATAGCTCGTGGTTCACTCACCGTCGACGCAGCTGACTCATCCTTTAGCGCAAGTACCCATGCTTCTGAGCCTTACTCCAGCACGGTTAGTATCAGCGTCTTTTAGAGTGTGAGTTTGGTCGGGCGGGAAGTGGCCTTGCTTACTTATAGTACGTTTACATTTAATCGGATTTCGTTAACCCAGTGGGTTTCAATTGTCAATCCCTTTGCATATATGTCAAATAAATCCTCATAAAGTAGGTTAACCCGGTAAAAAGTTCTAATGTATATGCCGTTTTAGATCATAGTATAATCGGTTGGCAAACACTATCCTTCTCCGAATATAAAAAAGTGATTTCATTAGTTTTATTTGTGGCGGTACCAAGGTATATAAAATATTTGACTACATCGAAGCTGTAGTTCTCAAGTTCCACAGTTTGTCCGAGTCTACTGGATAAAATCAGTTTGGTGTTCTCGCCATTTACTGCCAGACCCGTTTGAGCAGACTCCTCAATTTGCTCAAAGGTAGCTGTTACTGTTCGCAATGTCCGACCCATTATGTTGATATCATCGGCGTAGGCGAGTAACATGTGTTATTTGGTGTACAGAGTGTCATTTCTATTCACCTTTGCCTCTCGTATGACCTTTTCTAGCAGGATGTTGAAAAGGTCACACGACAAACTGTCGTCACCTTGTCTGAGACCTCGTCCGGCATTGACGGGATCCGAGATTCCCTTTCCGACTTTAAATGGTGACCTTGTGCCAGTTAAAGTTACTATAACGACGAATTTCAGGGGAATTTCCATAGACGGAATAGCAGGGAATCTACATAGACAACCTCAAGGTCAGGGAATCTCCATAGACGAGTTGGAAACCAGGGTCTATACAGACGAGCTGAATACCAATGAATCTATATAGACGAGCCAGGAAGAACACGAGGGGTTTATAGACGGGCTGGTAGCCAGGAAGTCTATATATACACATTTAAGGAGAGAGAGAGAGAGAGAGAGCTGAAGACCAATGTGCCTATACAGACGAGCTGAGGACTGCAAGATCTCCTCAATTTCTTCATTATCTGCCAACAATAACTTGCAAAAATACTATCGCGGTGCTTCTAAAGCTGTCTTAAGCATCATCTTGAACCACGGCCTTTTTGGACGGTCAAAACGTAGAGTGCTTGGTACCCATGACTTCTCGTTATTTCTGCACATCTAGAAAATATGTTTTTGGGGGAAAAGTGAAGTGGAAAAGTGCTTTGACAATTGCTTTGCACGCATGCTCACGAATGCTATTTTTGAGATCTTGATTCGTTCACAAATCGTAGCACCAGGTGTGATAAATAACGTAACCTGGTTTGGTACAGACCACCTCCTGTTTTCGTTAATAGAAACCGGAACCATTAAAAATCTGATTTCAGAGAATTTTGCATACACTCAGTTCCTCGGTTAGCTAAGAGGAATTTCCCGAAAATCGACAATACAATTGTCGATCTTCAAATATAGCTGCTGGAGAGTGAGTGAGTGCCGAGGAGGTACTACCACTATTTACAAAGTTATATGTTGCAGATCTTATCAAAAATGGTAAATCCTTCTAAAGGGTTGGACCTGGAACAGGGTACAATTATAAAAGGTAACAGCAAATCCCAGCTGATTTGATTCCAACGTAATTCTAGTGTCAATATGAATTTGACAAATTATTTATGTTTTAAAAATCACCCAACAGGAAAATTGGGATCGCATACAATTTGAAATTGTTCTTTATTAAATGTGCTCTTGTATTCAATTTACTCAATCTGCCTGCTGGGAAAGTTTGAGGAAGCAAATCTTTCTTCAAGGAATAACTCGCTATTCCCAGCATTTTCATATGTGTTACACATATATATGGCAATGGCTCAATTATAGGAAAGATGTGGAAGCGATAGAAATATAAATTTGATACATTTTCATTCATGTTTTTCAATTTTTATTTTGAGGATTCGAAAATATTTCATTTTCAAAATAAAAATAATTTGATGGTAATTTGTTTGTTTGTTTACATTTTTCTGTCAAATGAGTTGACACTAGTAGAACTTACAACAACAAATTTTCATGTGGTTGTTGTATCGTTTTTTGTACAACAACACTTGCTGTTACCTTCTATTATTATACCATGGACCTGGAATAACCATTACTGTTGTCGATGCAGTGTATGCGAAAATACTCCTGTCATATCCTTATGGACATGCTTCCCCACTTTGGCAAGTCAGGACAAACGTGAACCTGCAGATCAACCAGCCCTAAACTGAAGGCTATGGTGCAGGCACATCCTATCATAGCCTTCAGTTTAGGGTTTTGCTCGTTGCTAAAATGTCCGGACTTTATTCTGAATCCTGTACATATCGATTTGCTCGTGCTAAAAACACAGTATGTATGCCTTCCGTCTATCACAACATGATCAATTTGATTTCTCGTTGTTGGATCGGGAGAAAGCCAGGTGGCCTTCTGCATATCGAGATTTGAGTTGTTGAACAGTGGCCAGTGGTAAGAATTTCAAATTGATTAGGATATGTTAGTGATTTAATGCAAAGTAAAATGCCCGATGCTTGCCTTGACTTTGTGCACTCTATAATATATATATATATATTTTTTTTTTTTGCAAAAAATGGTTTCTTTATTTAATTCTCTCTTATGACTATTCTATATATAAAAGGAAACGGTAGAATATTTTTTGTTTTAATAAAATACTTTAATTTTTGTATGTAAGCACTTCTTATACATATAAATATGTACGATTTGATATAATAAACAAAACAAATAAAAAAACAGAATTAAAGAGAAATAAATAAAAAGAGATAAAAAAGTATTAAATAAAATATAAATAAAAAATAGGTTTACATGTGTATATTTTTACTAGAATATTAAGTTGTTCAGGTTTTCAATTCATCCATAACATGAAATGGCAAATTACAGCATACAAATCGGAAGGTGGATTTCTTAAGTAGATGAGAGAGTTAAGTATGGATATATAGATTTACTTAAGGGGACTACCCAATCTCGATTTCAAAAAAATGAAATGTTTTTTTTTTTTTAATTTCTCTTTCGAGATGAGCTACATGATCGGAGTTGCAATGAAAAGGAAAGCCAGAGAGATACTACATTCCCACCACTATGCGACGCGTTTCGCCGTTGATTAGGCGGCTCATCAGGCATATTGGGCAATGTGGCTTACAAATGTCTTTACTTGATATGTTGTATTTATGTCGACTATTGTTGTGAAATTGCATCTACGAATTAAATTCAACCTTGTCAAGGTTCGGACATTTGGCATCACACCAGAACATTCCTTTTCAGAGCAGATTTTTCTTGTAGTGACGGACTTTTTTTCCATACAGACTACAATATTTTTCTTCAATGGTATGCAACTGCATATTGTGCAACCTTAGGAAGATAAGGAGGTGGCTTTGAACGCTAAGGCGCCGGACATCAACAGATGCCATGGGAACCAGGGTTCAAATCCCAGCCGGGCTCAAGCTGAATTTTTGAGTTTTGTTTTTATGCCTTTTTAGGCGAAGGATCATTCATGTAAATGTTTTTTTTATTAATTTCTCTTTCGAGATGAGCTACATGATCGGAGTTGCAATGATTTTTTTTTATTTAATTCGAAAATACACAAATTTCAGAATGTACCTTTAAAATTTCAACAAATCTTGAAGATATTGCCTATTTATTCTTTTAGCATCAAGTGACAGTGCTTCTCAAACGTTAACTTCCAAATTTTCACACGTAATTCTGTACATGAATAGCTATCGTATGAGCTTGGATGCAATCGGTCAAGATCTAGCTTATTTTCTAAATTGGTTTGGACACATATATACATATACTCTTTTGAATGCCGTTGGAATTTTTGGATTAGGACATTCCAGTGGAAGGATTTGTCTTACAAAAAAAGTTACAAAAAAACAACTACAAAATAAACGGTTACTCCCTTCCCAGCTGGCCAGACAGACAATAGTTCTATTCGTTCTGAGGTGTTTAAAGCCATGTCTGCGTTCGGCGTTCCTGCAAAATCAATACGGCTATGCAGGATAACTTTAAGTGGCACAAGGTCAGCAGTTAAAGTCGAAAGGACCTCTCGGAGCCCGAATACCGAACTAGGAATTAGACTGGAAAAGGTCATACGTGATGGAAATGTGAACAGAAATAGCACTCTGTACACTAAACATCATATGTTACTCGCCTACGCCGACGACATCGACATAATCGGTCGAACATTGCGAGCGAACAAATTGAGAAGGAGTCTGCCAAAGTGGGACTGGTAGTAAATGGCGAGAAGACCAAGTCCAGTAGACTCGGACCAACTGTGGAACTTCGAGGTGGTAAACGAAGCATGTGTATTTGCGCTAGCAGATGAGACAGCTCTTTGAGTGTTTGAAAACACTCTTTGAGTGTTTGAAAACACTCTGACTTTGTCTCGGACATCGACAAAGTCAGACGTATTGAGCTGCAGCGACTAAGCTGGCTACGTGATGTTGTGAGAATGGATGAGGTACCTCAACTGGAAAGAACAAGTGGAAGACAACATTTCGGAACGTGGTCTTTCAAATTGGAAGAACTGCGCACAAGACCGACACGCCTGAAAATATTTTTAAGCTCGACTTATGGAACAAGCATTCTGTTCTGTTCTCTTTATATAAAAAAAATCAAAATTGAAAGGATTAGACCGATAAGGACCATCTTCTAAAGGATGGTCTTCGATTATGGCATTTTTAGTCTATGGTTCTACTACCTGAGCGACTGCATCTGAATTAAAAGCTCCGACGTAGCTGATAGGCCTGTTAATCTAGAGGTTCACGTTTGTACTTTGGATCTCTCCTGACGTGCCAACGTGGGGAAGCATGTCCATAAGGATATGACAGGAGTATTTTCGCATACACTGCATCGACCACAGTAATGGTTATTCCAGGTCCAACCCTTTAGAAGGATTTACCATTTTTGATAAGATCTGCAACATATAACTTTGTAAATAGTGGTGGTACCTCCTCGGCACTCACTCACTCTCCAGCAGCTATATTCGAAGATCGACAATTGTAGTGTCGATTTTCGGGAAATTCCTCTTAGCTCACCGAGGAACTGAGTGTATGAATAATTCTCTGAAATCAGATTTTCAATGGTTCCGGTTTCTATTAACGAAAACAGGAGGTGGTCTGAACCAAATCAGGTTACGTTATTTATCACACCTGGTGCTACGATTTGTGAACGAATCAAGATCTCAAAAATAGCTTTCGTGAGCATGCGTGCAAAGCAATTGTCAAGGCACTTTTCCACTTCACTTTTCCCCCAAAAACATATTTTCTAGATGTGCAGAAATAACAAGAAGTCATGGGTGCCAAGAACTGTACGTTTTGACCGCCCAAAAAGGCCCTGGTTCAAGATGATGCTTAAGACAGCTTTAGAAGCACCGCGATAGTATTTTTTCAAGTTATTTTTGGGAGATAATGAAGAAATTGAGGAGATCTTGCAGGTGTCCAATTTAGTTTCTGAAAGAATAATCGTATCTCATTTTCCTAATAATTAATAATGACCCTTAGCTCGTTTTAAAGACTCCCTGGTCTTCAGCTCGTATAGAATATTCTCCCTGCCCTTCATCCAGTCTAGAATATACTTGTCTCGTCTATATTTACTACCTGGTCTTCAGGACGTCTATATAGAATCTCTGGCTCTCTCTTCTATATATACACCCTGGCCTTCTATATAGACTCCCTGGTTTTCAATACGTCTACATAGATTTACTGGCCTTCAGCCCATCTATATAGACAATTTAGTCCTCAGCTCGTCTGTATAGGCACATTGGTCTTCAGCTCTCTCTCTCTCCTTAAATGTGTATATATAGACTTCCTGGCTAACAGCCCGTCTGTAAACCCCTCGTGTTCTTCCTGGCTAATCTATATAGATTCATTGGTATTCAGCTCGTCTGTATAGACCCTGGTTTCCAACTCGTCTATGGAGACTCCCTGACCTTGAGGTTGTCTATATAGATTCCCTGCTATTCAGCCCTTCTATGGAAATTCCCTGGTCTTTACCTCGTCTATGCAGACTTTCTGGCCTTCAGCTCATTTAAATAGACTCCCTTACCTTCAGCTTGTATATATGTAGATACCCAGTCTGTTCATATATATGTATGATATGGAGGTGAAATTATGTATTCTCTCTCTTTACCGATCATATACAAAGACTCCCTGAGTCAGCTCGTCCACTTTTCATCCAGGAAAAAATTAGACTACTTTCCAGTTTTTAATTAGAATTTAAAGCAATTCGACAGAATTCCCATACCCCTGAAAAGGGATTTCTGTTATTAAATGAATATACGAGGCAAATTAGCGTGCCACCACTGAACCAACTTGCAGTGGCAACTTAAATTACCCTGTCACATGAAACCATGGCAACCGAACCAAAAAAGGACTGACTGACTAACCACTTCAGTTGGGGTATTCTATTGTCAGACGTCCAACAGCCATAAGAAGAGAACTACGCATTAAATCAAAAGTGAAGCAAGTGAATCACAAAAAGGAAGAGAAGAAAAAATTAATAATATCCACAATGGCTGGTGATGATTCCTGGGTTTTTGATTCGTTGGTGTGTTTTCTGCATGGACCCGTTTGGAATGCCCCGCTGCAGACATTTATTGAAGAGAAATCGCTGAGTAAGTTCCTGCCAGATAAACCATTTCAATTGCATGTAAGAAAAAATTTTCCTTTTTGCCAGTTTTCGATCCCAATTTACAACCGGACGAAGAGAATCCCGAGGTCAAGCGTATCCATGAGGATTATAAAAACCTGGTCGACTATATGTTGGGCAGTTTTATGGAAGAAATGCAAATAACACCAGAACAATTTGAAATGGCCTGTCTGGAGGGTAGACAACAGCATAAGGATAATCCATTTCAATTTCATCAGGGTTTATTTCAGCAGGTGGGTGGAGCGGATATAATTGATGGGAAGAAGAATCGATTTTCAATTTGTCATTTGCATTTTTCAGATATGGGCTGCCAATGACATAAAGATTTTCATACGCATGATGACTCAGCGTAATGTCGAATTACAGCTGCAGGCATTGGATTTGATAGAGAAAAATCAATTGGCCTTGTTTCAGCAGGGTGAAAGTTTCGATAGTCCTAGCGAGAGTGGTCGTCAGTCACAGAAGTAAGATTGAGATAAAATTTTTCTATAGAAACCCTAATGTGAATGTTCTTAAATTAAAAAACCTGTACGAAAACGTTATCCGGATAAAGTTTTCATATAAAAAGAAAGGTGTTCATATAGAAAGGTGTTTATAGAAAATGTTATCCGGATAAGATTTTCGTATAGAAAATGTAATCCGGATAAGGTTTTCGTATAGAAAATGTTATCCGGATAAGGTTTTCGTATAGAAAATGTTATCCGGATAAGGTTTTCGTATAGAAAATGTTATCCGGATAAGGATAGAAAATGTTATCCGGATAAGGTTTTCGTATAGAAAATGTTATCCGGATAAGGTTTTCGTATAGAAAATGTTATCCGGATAAGGTTTTCGTATAGAAAATGTTATCCGGATAAGGTTTTCGTATAGAAAATGTTATCCGGATAAGGTTTTCGTATAGAAAATGTTATCCGGATAAGGTTTTCGTATAGAAAATGTTATCCGGATAAGGTTTTCGTATAGAAAATGTTATCCGGATAAGGTTTTCGTATAGAAAATGTTATCCGGATAAGGTTTTCGTATAGAAAATGTTATCCGGATAAGGTTTTCGTATAGAAAATGTTATCCGGATAAGGTTTTCGTAAAGAAAATGTTATCCGGATAAGGTTTTCATATAGAAAATGTTATCCGGATAAGGTTTTCGTATAGAAAATGTTATCCGGATAAGGTTTTCATATAGAAAATGTTATCCGGATAAGGTTTTCGTATAGAAAATGTTATCCGGATAAGGTTTTCATATAGAAAATGTTATCCGGATAAGGTTTTCATATAGAAAATGTTATCCGGATAAGGTTTTCATATAGAAAATGTTATCCGGATAAGGTTTTCGTATAGAAAATGTTATACGGATAAGGTTTTCGTATAGAAAATTTTATCCGGATAAGGTTTTCGTATAGAAAATGTTATCCGGATAAGGTTTTCGTATAGAAAATGTTATCCGGATAAGGTTTTCGTATAGAAAATGTTATCCGGATAAGGTTTTCGTATAGAAAATGTTATCCGGATAAGGTTTTCGTATAGAAAATGTTATCCGGATAAGGTTTTCGTATAGAAAATGTTATCCGGATAAGGTTTTCGTATAGAAAATGTTATCCGGATAAGGTTTTCGTATAGAAAATGTTATCCGGATAAGGTTTTCGTATAGAAAATGTTATCCGGATAAGGTTTTCGTATAGAAAATGTTATCCGGATAAGGTTTTCGTATAGAAAATGTTATCCGGATAAGGTTTTCGTATAGAAAATGTTATCCGGATAAGGTTTTCGTATAGAAAATGTTATCCGGATAAGGTTTTCGTATAGAAAATGTTATCCGGATAAGGTTTTCGTATAGAAAATGTTATCCGGATAAGGTTTTCGTATAGAAAATGTTATCCGGATAAGGTTTTCGTATAGAAAATGTTATCCGGATAAGGTTTTCGTATAGAAAATGTTATCCGGATAAGGTTTTCGTATAGAAAATGTTATCCGGATAAGGTTTTCGTATAGAAAATGTTATCCGGATAAGGTTTTCGTATAAAAAATGTTATCCGGATAAGGTTTTTGTATAGAAAATGTTATCCGGATAAGGTTTTCGTATAGAAAATGTTATCCGGATAAAGTTTTCGTGTAGAAAATGTTATACGGATAAGGTTTTCGTATAGAAAATGTTATCCAGATAAGGTTTTCGTATAAAAAATGTTATCCGGATAAGGTTTTCGTATAGAAAATATTATCCGGATAAGGTTTTCGTATAGAAAATGTTATCCGGATAAGGTTTTCGTATAGAAAATGTTATCCGGATAAGGTTTTCGTATAGAAAATGTTATCCGGATAAGGTTTTCGTATAGAAAATGTTATCCGGATAATGTTTTCGTATAGAAAATGTTATCCGGATAATGTTTTCGTATAGTAAATGTTATCCAGATAAGGTTTTTGTATAGAAAATGTTATCCGGATAAGGTTTTCGTATAGAAAATGTTATCCGGATAAGGTTTTCGTATAGAAAATGTTATCCGGATAAGGTTTTCGTATAGAAAATGTTATCCGGATAAGGTTTTCGTATAGAAAATGTTATCCGGATAAGGTTTTCATATAGAAAACTTTATCCGGATAAGGTTTCCATATAAAAAATTTATCCGGATAAGGTTTTCATATAAAAAACTTTATCCGGATAAGGTTTTCATACAGAGATCTTTATGCGGATAAGGTTTTCATATAGGAAACTTTATCTGGATAAGGTTTTTATATATAAAACTTTATCCGGATAAGGTTTTCCTGTAGAAAACTTTATCCGAATAAGGTTTTTCTTATAGAAAATGTTATCCGGATAACGTTTTCATATAGAAAACTTTATTCGGATGAGGGTTTCATATAGAAAACTTTATCAGAATAATATTTTCATATAGAACACTTTATCCGGGTGGGATTTTCATCTAGAAAACGTTGTCCGGATAAGGTTTTTATATAGGAAACTTTATCCGGATAAAGTTTTCATATAGAAAATTGTATACGGATATGTCCATAGAATTGAATTCATTATCCGAATATTTTTATATCCATATCCGTGTTTAATAACTATTATTCCTCTTTTTATTTTCAGTGAAAAATTCAACGATGTTGAAAATTTCATTGCCAAATCGGTGGGCAAAGAAATGCAAACCCCCGAAGCATCGGTGACACCCGAGCCAGATGCCACCGAACAAGATGTTAATGAGAAATTTGAGCGGTTAAATTTATTCTTTGAGAAAAATCAGCAGGTAATGTAGAAACTCATAACAATTAAAAAAATAAATAATGGTCTCCTTCTCCCCCGCCTAGGTAAATCCCGATGAAATGATAACACGTCAAGAGTACTTGCGTGAGCAACGTGATAAAATTATCGAATTGAAGAAGAAAACTCGGGCCAAGCAGCTACAAGAAACGGTTGCAAAATCATTGAATACATCAGTTCCTGGAACGTCTGCAGCTAAGAGTACCCGGCCATCATCGGCTCAGGTGGCCCAGAAGCTTTTGGAAAATGTTTCCAAACCAAATTCGGTTTTGGAAAAACCTGAAGAAGTGGAAACCGATTCGGCATTGCTTTTGAGAAAAACGTTGGCAAAACGTTTGAAGGCTGAAGTTGTGGAACAGAATTAAAAAACCCCTAAATTGAATCTTATATTAGATCACAAAGAAGTATACAAATTAAATATATATTTTCATTAAATGAAAAAAAAATCCTTATGAACACCACTTGATCCTAGCAAAAAAATACTATAACAACAAATATATTGTGTAGCCTAAAATACAAAATATATACACCTTTTTCAAATTTATTGATGTGTGCAAAATACAGCATTTTGTTTTATTTAAGAGGAAATCAATTGCAATCAATTTTCCATAAGAAAAAAAAAAAATATATGCGGAATATATTAAATAAGTCGGGATCTGCATTATCCTGATATTTTTTCTCGATGATAATATTATTAGCATATGTAGGGCAACATTATCCTAATGTTTTGGTCTATAAGTAATTGGTAATATTATCCACATACCATATTCCCCATAAAATCAAAATACCTTTTTATTTGTTCGCCATAACCTCACTTTTTAAACACACAGATTTATTGGTGATAATGACTAGTTTTTTTGGCATATCGATTTTGTTTTTTTACTTCTTTCTTTGTTTATAACAAAAAATATATATGTATTTTTAAAAATAATCCATTATTTTAAAATTTTTTAAACATAAATAAATTCTATGATAAGCTGCTCTGTTTCCCCTTCTCTCTCTTTGCCATATAGTGCTGCCAGATTATTTTTTATGTGTGTGGCTAGTTTTGTTTTTGTTGCGCTTCATGTGGTGTGTGTTATTGTATTGGTCTTTGGAACGTTTTTAAACTGGTATACGATCACTTAAATAGGACATTATGGCCTCGGTACCCCGTTCCAGTGTCTGATGGCGTGGCAATTTAAATGGATTTCCGATAATTTCCAGGGTTCTGCAAACAAATTTGGAGAAAAGAGATTAGACTTGATTCAACAAATATTGAGTGGAAAAAAACTTACGTTATATTCTTTAAATTTCCCAAAATCGGTGGCACATGATCTATGTCATTGTTACGCAAATCTAATATGGTTAAACGTTTGAGGGCTCCCAAGCCTTCACTGGTGGCATCAATGGATTTGATACGATTATCGCGAGCCAATAGTATTTCCAAACCTTTCAATTCGTAAACACATTTTGGAAGGACTTCGAATCTGAAAATAAAATATTGGAATAAAGAAATAAAATTCTGGGAGGAAATAATGTACTGAAGGCCAGAAATTTAAAAAGAAGTGCTGAAGTCCAGGGAATCCGTATAGATAATATGAAGTCTATATATAAGAAGTGCAGACGGTCCATATATACACAAGTCCAGGGAGTCCATATAAACGAGCTAAAAGACTGTGAGTGTATATAGAAGTGTATATACGAGATAAAGGCCAGGGAGTATATATAGACGATGAACAGAGCTGAAGTCCAAAGAGTCCATGTGGACATACTGAAGGCAGTATAGACTGTAAGACGAGCTGACGGTGAAGTCCAGGCGACCAATATTTGTATATATAGACGAATTACAGACCACACGTCCAGGGAGTCCATAAAAACGAGCCGAAATACTGTGAGTGTATATAGACGAGCTGAAGTCCAGCTGTTAAATTTAGACAAGATGAAGGTCAGTGAGAGAGGAATACCAGTGAGTCTATATATACGAGATAAAGGCCAGGGAGTATATATAGACGATGAACAGGCCAGACAGTCTTTATAAAGGCGAGATGAAGGGGGGGGGGGGGAGCTGAAGGTCAGGCGGTCCAGGTAGTCAAGTTGTAGACCAGTAAGACTACGAATATAGTCTAGTATAGACCAGCTGATGTACAAAAAGACAATATAGAACAGCTGAAGGGCAGGAAGTCGATTTAAAGCCGAACCCCATGCAATCCATATAGACGAGCTAAAGGCTAGGTTCTATAAAATTTAGATGTGGTAAAATGCGATGGAATTTTTGAATTTTCTCGTCATCACCATAACAGTACCAGATCAGACTACCAAATCATCAGATCCGTCTGAGTTTCTCATCAGCCTATTGTGTGAGAACTGTAGAGCTAATACAACAACAACTTTATAACGTCTTACCGTTGTACTATCCTGAATCATATATGGAAAGGGTTTTTGAGATTTTTCCAATCATCTCCACAAAGAGTTTACCATGAAATCCGATCCGCTGGTTGGTGGGAGGACTGGAATAGCCGAATAAGAAATTTCCCAGTAGAGGCGGCGGTAATGGTCAATTACCGGAATTTTTACCGGAAAAGTAAATTATGACTATGTTTGCAAATGTTAGAATCTGATCCGAGTAGCTTACATTAATGACATATTTCGAATCCTATCATAACGACGCATTAGGCTTAAATGTAACAAATGGTTAATTAAACAGGCCCAATGAAAATACGTCTTCGGACCCCATATTGTCCTAGATTCCCTTCAGTGTATATTTAAAACTCCTTCCAGCTCTACAGTCCATAAAGACACACTCTCGCTCTTCCTACTAATACTTTATGACAACACGTATACGATCGAATATTAGCTATTATTATTTAATACAGTCTCATGCTCTACCGACTGAGCTATCAGTAGGCTAATGGTGGAAAGGGAGAGAAGGTGCCCTGAATATCGCTCCTAATTAGTTAGAGCGGATGTTGATTTAAGTATACGAAGTGTAGTATTTTCAGGGTGACAAAGATCATACTCGTCGACCGACACACAAGATGATGTCAGAATCTACAAGAAGGAACAACCCTATGAAAAATAAATGAATCTTTATGTCTTACCTATTATTCGAGATATTCAACTCCCGCAGCGTCACCAAAACACCAAATTCTTCAGGTAAATTTTGTAGACTATTGCAGGATAAATTAACCAATGACAGACGGGTAAATTGTGATATAAATGAAGGCACACTGGTGATCTGGTTATTGGCAAATACCAATTCGGTACAGCAATTTTTCATTTCCAATAAGCTAAATAGGGTGGAGAAGATAAAGTATAATTTTTAAAAAAGTTTTTCAAAAGTTCTAATTATATATGAACTTACCCCTCCGGCAGGGTGGTAAAACGATTTTTGGATAAATCAACAATATTCACTTGTTCATTGCTGGCGGTTTCGAAAACTTCGCGGGGCACTTCTGTCAGCTGTTGCATGGTAACGGTTAGACAACGAGTCTTATGGAGTTTGTATCTGGAAAAAGATGTAGAGAGAGGTAGGGAATGAGAGAAATTTAATATTAATAACAATTCTTAAGCCTGTGGGTTTAAAGTCGAATTTTTTAACTAAAGTTTATGTCGAAATTGCATCTCCAAATTGCAGTAATAATTAACCCCTGAGATATTTAACCCCTGAGCCAATTAAAGTATAAACAATTTTCGGCTCTTGCATTCTAAGCTCTGACTCAAAATTCAAGATTTTATAACTTATTTTTGAGATTGTCTCAAGGGAAAATATCTCATTTCTGGAGAGGAGTCTTCAGGAGCATATTCATTTTTTGAACTATACTCGTACATCCGCAGTCAAAAGAAATAATACTCCTTCTCAGGTTTTCCAACGAAAATTTTCTTACCTATCTGGAAATATGGAATTTTCCTCCTCAAAACTTAGACCCCTTCGTGGACTATTTAGGCCATCGGCACCCATACTGCCCGTTAGCGATGATGATGAATTTGAGGTTTTTGCTGCTGCCTCAAGACCCTCCTGACGTTCACGCAATGTTTTCAAAATACGCACCGTCCCGCACTGCAAAATATCACGTCGTATCGATTTGATTGGATTACCCTCGACCTGTAGACTAACCAAATGGGCCAGCGACGCCAGAGAATAGGGTAAATTTGTTATGGAATTATTCGATATATCGAAGCGTGTCAGATTTTGTAGCAATCCAATTTCATTGGGTATTTCGGTGATTTTATTATCTCTCAAATCGACAATTTTCAAATGTGGCAAATGGGAGCAGAGCCTCTTTGGTATTTTCTGAAAGGACATAAAAAGCAAATAGGAAATAATTAATAAACAAGTAGTTTATTTGTGGAAAGGTAGGAATACAAAGGAATTCGCAAATGAGGGAGTTCCATGTATTTAGTGATCAGGGTGTTCAGTAAGAAGTATATCTGTTTAGAATACCGGGAGCAGTAGGGATTCTGTAGGTGTTAATCCTAATGAAGGTATTAAGGCGCGATTCCAATCTTTTCTCGTATTAGACTACAATATAAAATATGGCGAACCCTGAGATTATCATATCGTATCTTGATCTACTAGCTGGGTCCCAGCACGATCCACTTTCATTATTATGTGTTCATCCCATAGGTTTGATTATGGCAAGGGTTAAAAGCTTACCAACGGATAATAAAAGTCTAGGAAATTGTTAAGGGACTACAAATCGACATAGAAACCCTTCAGTGCATATTTAAAACTCTTTCCACATCTCCAGTCCATAAACACACTCTCTACCTTTCTACTGAATATACAGAAATCCTGAATGTGTGGCGTATACTTTATGACAACACGTATACGGCCCAATGTTAGTGTAATAGCCGTGAATCTAACAATAGGTTTTTAATATTCACTTCCAACCCTTGCCAATTTATGATGATGATAAGGGAAGCTGACCTGAATATCGCTCCTTCGTGAGCTATGGCGAACGCCATCATAACTCAGCAGTAGACCTAATTGTAACAACAAGTTAATTAAACACGACATCTAAAAGGCTAAAGGGTGTTCATTTACATCTTCGGATCAAAGATCGGGGTAGACTTCCTTCAATGCATATTTAAAACTCCTCCCAGATCTTCAGTCAATAAACACTATTTCCTACTAAGCATACAGAAATATTGTACGTGTGGCGTATACTTTATGACAGCACGTATACGCACCAATATTAGCGACTCCCTTCAGCGAATATTTAGAACTCCTTCCCGACCTTCAGACAATAAATACTATTTCATACTGAGCGTACAGAAATGTTGAATGTGTGGCGTATACTTTATGACAACACATATACATTCCAATGACATCGATTACCATTCAATACACTCGCATTCTCCGCCGATTAAGACTGCATTGAAAAATATATTTTAAGGTCCACTTTTTATTTTATAAATTCCCTAGGTTTGATGGTGGCGAGAATTGGATGCTGATCTGAATAGAGCTTCCTAATTCGACCCCAATTATAATGACGCATCGGTCTTAAATATAACGAAGAGTTAATTAAACACTGTCTAGGAAAGGATGTTGATTTACGTCTTTGGACCACAAATCGACATAGACAACCTTCTTCCACATCTTCTGTCCATAAATACTCGCTATCTCTTTCCACTGAGTATGCATAAATTCTGAATGTGTGGTGTATACTTTATGACGACACGTATACGGTCCAATGTTAGTGCAACAGGTGTGGATATAAGAATATATTTTTAAGGTTTGACTCAACATTTTCCTAAACTTTATATGTCTATCCCTCGACTTGAAATTATTTCAGATATCCCACCTTCTATGAAACAACTCAAAAAAGAAAATCCTCTCAACTTACCTCTATAAAATTATTGGATACATGCAGCTCCTGCAGATCACAGCCATCGAAATCGGGCAACTCTTTGATATCATTGTGCTGGGCATATAAACATTGCAGCTTTCGTAAGCTACCCATATCTTCGGGCAGGGCAATCAAATCGTTATGCATTAAATCCAATTTTTGCAGAGCTGTGAAGAGGGAAAATTAGGAATTAGTTCTTTAGAAATTTTAGTTAGATAGGAACAAGTTTTACTTACACCGCATATTGACCAAATCGGGTGGTAATTCTTTAATATGATTATAGGCTAGTAGAAGCGTAGTTAGACGCACCAAAAAACCAATACCACCAGGTAAAGAGTTAAGTTCATTATTTGATACATCCTAGTTTTTTGTTGTTGGTAGGAGAAACAGGGGTGTTAATTTTTTTAGGTTAAGATATTAGGTAATTAATAAATAATAGTCAGGTTTATGTATACATAGGGGGTTGGAGTCTTTTAACTATAGATGAGAATAGTAAACAAGGAAGAGTTTGTTATTTGAGGATCAGAAAATGTTATGACGTCCTTCAGAGACAGATGTTGATAATGATCTTCAGAGACAGTTTCTCAATACATAAATACTATAAAATTTACTACACAAACATAAATGAAATTTAAATGAATAAATGAAATTTACAACTAGGAATATTTAGAATAAACTCTCTCAATCTGCCTATAATCACTGAAATATGAAGAAAATTACTTCATAGATCTCCTATAGTTCCTGTTCACCTATAAAGACTTAGCGCAGCTCGCATATAAAAATTCCCCCCTCTGGTCGTCTATCACCAGTCTCTTTTCGTACTCAGCATACAAAAACTTTAAATAAGTGGCGTATACTTTATGACATCAAGTATACGTTCCAATGTTATGCAACTCATTATCCTTTTTGTTTGACAATAAATCCCCGCATATTAGTCATCGAGGGACTAATTTGTATTACGAACTACTAAGGAGCAGTTAATCACAGTAACTTCATAAATATAAATAATGAAGCTGCACTCTTCTTTAAGTTTCCTGGGGTTCATTAAAAGAGTTTGACCCCTTAGAATATACCAATATACTGTATCACTATTCCTGTAATTAAGTTAAGATGAAGAAAATTTTTTGTAGACCTGCAAATTAACATTTAAAATTTTCCTGCTGTTCGTCTACAAAGACTCCCTCCAGCTCGCATATGAAGACTTCATCTATTTCGTACCCAACATGCATACATGTCAAATATGTGGCGTATACTTTATGACAACACGAATACGTTCCGAGTTACTCCTGAATATCCGAACAATGTGAAATCCCGTTATGTTCGACTGTGTCAAACTTTTCTAAACATATTTGTAGAAAAAATGGTTTCAATATATTCATAATCCCTCAAGTCAAACTATTGCCCCATGTTTGAATCAGACCATAGGTAAATTTTGGTAGGAGACTCTTGATGAAAATTTTAAACTCAGTTACACCGAAGTTACGTATTTTTCTATATGAAAATAGCTTCAGCTATGCCCTGGTTGATTTTTTTCAATGGGGAAAATATCCTCATCTATACTGAGGATACATATTTTCCTATCAAAAAATCCTTATGAAATTGTCATTAGTATCGTTGTAATTTTTAAGGTAGCCCTTCTCTGTGAAATATTTAAACATAAACCTTCAAAAATTCGTTTTTTCCAGAACTGCAAGAATCTATCACTTTTTGCTATTTTACCTGATATCATAGGAAATATTGTTATCGTATTAAAAATTTGTATATTCGGTATGTTGATTTAGGTATTAGTTAAGGTTTTTATAATTTTAATTTGATGTAGAATATTAATTTTAAAAAAAATCATTAGAATTTTAATATTTATATATTTTAAAGCGCCAATGAAATTGATTAAATATTGAATATTATTTTTATTTTATATCTATCCATCGATTTCTTACCAAAAACTCCAACATATGCAGATCACTTATATCGGGATTAAGTTCTTCGAACTGATTATGTGACAAATTCAGGTAACGTAAATCAGGTAGGGTGAAAAATTCACGCGGTAGTTCCTTCAGCCGATTACGACTCAAATTGATGCGTATTAGCTTTTCCAGTTTACCAATTTCTTTGGGTATTGAGGTTAAGGCATTGTCATGGAGCTAAAAAATAAATGAAATTTAAATCATTATCCAAATACACATGAGTCCATATATAATAAGATGTTAATAAAATTACGATAATATAAAAGTATATTTTTAAATTCGATATCTGGACTTAACTACCTAATACCTTTTACTAATATTTATTTATTCATGGTAACATGAATGTACCTAAAATTATAGATATTTACCTATTTATATTCTTTATTATTTTGATCTATTTTTGATCATTATACCCTACACAACTATGTTGTCAGGGTATTATAGCTTTGTGCAGCCCCAAGAGCGTTCCTTAATGAGCTATGGCGAACCCTACCATAATGTTCAGGGATGGTAATTTACGTCTTCGAACCTCAGATCGACCAAGACTCTCTTCAGGGCACATTTAAAACTCCTTCCAGATCTCCAGTCTATAAACATTCTCTCTATCTTCTATTTAGCACACATAAATGCTGAATATGTGGCGTATACTTTATGACAACACGTATACGTTCCAATATTAGCGGTTGGGTTTGAAGATTGCCCTGAATAGAGCCCATTTCTATTCTTTATTATTTTGATCTATTTTTGATCATTATACCCTACACAACGATGATGTCAGCCCCAAGAGTTGGTAACACCGCGAAATATTGGTCCTAGACCCTCCTTTAAGTATACCGATCGCCATATCTCGACTAGCTGTGTCGATCTAGACATGTGTGGCCGTCCGTCCATTATATTATAAACACGATACAGGCCACAGTTATGGACCAATTTTCACGAAATTTTACATCTAGGATGGGTTCTGGCCAATGAATACCCATATTGTTTTTGCTAAAACTCGGTTAATATTTAGAGGATGTAATGGACCAAGTACTTAATTTTTGTCGGTTTTTCTGGTCGCTCCAGAGGTCGCAATTATGGTCCGAACATCGCGAAATTTTACATGGAGAAGGGGATCGGGCCAAAGAATAAGCATTTTGATAAAGATTGGCCAATATTTAGCGGGTCAAATGGACCCTGACTTTTGGGTGAAAAATGTCAAAAATTGTATTCTATGGCGTACAGATTTATTCCTGAAGGACATAGACCCGAGAAGTTGATAGTATATCCAAGAGGAGTGGTTGGCCTTTAAATTGATATAAATTATATTGTCGTATGTACTCAGGTGTGGGAGTTACACTTAAATATTTATAGGAGCTTACGTACTCAAATATTATTTAGTAACCCAATACCACACTAGAGGGCGGTAATATAGCGCGGATCGTTTTGAAATTTTCCATCAGGTTCCAGTTATGGTCAAGGACAACGGTTATAATTTTCGGCGATTATTAAATTATAATTTTGGGATGAAGTGGAGCGAAAACTTAATATTAGATGTTTTTTCAAGTCGATCTATAGGCCACAATTATAAGTCGAACATCACGACCCACCCCTCGGTGAAGGGAGTATGGATAAGGAATTAGAAGGACTGTACAGAATATTAGTAATATTCGGAAAATATGTCAGTGTAAGGAAGAAGTGTTGTTGACCTCTAATCGGGCAAGAGGGTGCAACTATCACGAAATATTACCAAGGCTCGGAATAAAAATCCACAGAAAGTTAGAATTCCGTGTTAATTGTGTAGGGTATCGTATGGTCGGCCCCGTCCGACTATACTGCTCCGCTCACTGTTTTTAATATATTTTTGCTTCATTCACTTACCGTCAATGTTGTTAACGAACAAAGATTCTCGATTTTTGGTGATAGCTGTATCAGTTGATTTGAACTTAAATCTAGATTATTCAAAGGTAATTGATTCCACCAGGCATCCTCTTCTTTGGCCACCAGAGATTCCAATGTGACCTCAGCATCCTTGTCACCAGCATTGATGTCATAGACTTTGTCAGGTACTGAAAAAAAGAAAAAACACAAATAAGAAAAAGAATAACTGAATAAAATATTGAAAAAAAAAATAAAAATAAGAAGAAGAAATAGGACACTACAATCATCAGCAATTGTTGTCAACGATGGCAGCTCCAGTTCATCATTACTATCCGTATCCTCGCTTTCCATTTCACTGGTCGAATTGGGACCCAGTAAATGCAATGGACGTATGTGATAATAACGTCGCCGAGGATATGGACGACGACACATGCAAAAGGATGTCAACTCCTTGGGTTTTTTCCTTGTTGTAGCTATTTTGAAAGTTTTTTTGGGGGATATTCCAAAAACAAAAATTAAGGTTATGTAGAAGCGCTTGGTGTTCTATTTTCGCCACTTTTCACTTGGAAAGTTCTTACATTACTGTAAACATTTGTTGTAAATGTATCATATTTTGTATATGATGGCATATTTTGTTTGTTTATTGTTTTTGTTGTTGTTTTTGCTATTGTGTTAAAAAGACATTTAACCAGGCATGAAATTTATTTCACCCGTTTATGGTATTATTGCCGACATTGCATTTGTCGGTCATTATGTTTTTCGCGTTTTGTTTTTGTGGGTCTTTAGCTAGTTAACAGCTTGACTGACTTGACTTATTGTTCGACTAGCTGGCTGGTTGGTCGGTGCTCAGCTTGGCTAGTTATGTATGTATGTAGCTGTAAAAAATGTTGTTGTGGTGTCAAATGACTATCTGCCTGCTTCGAGGTTCACTGTCAAGTTGATTCACAAGCCCATATTTTATTGTTCGTGAAAAACTGTTGCTGTTGCTATTGTTGTTGTTATTGTTTGAAGGTGCTTACATTTCCCACTTCCTCCACCAGTTTCACTTATGCTGGCAGTGCAATGAACAATTTCCACATCACCGCCAATTCTCGGCTATCGAATGGCATCACAATCGCATTGATGTCAATAATTAACCGCAAAACGTTTTGTTTAACATCTCTCTCGACGGCTTTTAAGGAAATCTATTTTAAAAAACTATGGCTTCCAATGGGGGAAATTTTTGTATTCAATTCAGATAGAATTTTAATTAAATGCAGAAGACTATACTATATGATTTGTAGGTAGCTGATAAGCAAAGTGATCTAAAGGGATTGTAATTAAATTGTTGGAATGTTCAGTTGCAGGGACTGACAAAATAATTTGCATTCCGTACTAATCTTCATAAGCGATCTCAGTTTAAAATTAATCTGGGAACTTTGAGACTGGGGTACCCTAAATTGTACAGGACCAGCATACGGGGATATGACTTTGCCCATTTAAAAATCCATGTTTATATAAGCTTTTGGATATATATTCTTAAAAAAAATCCGCGCCAAATATAAATTATTTAATAATTCCCCCCTTATAAATGCTCATAGGCCGAGACAAATTTTCGTTTTAAAAATCCAAGCCTATATTTGGCCGTACAATTTTTCCTATATTAGGACGTAAAAATGTTTCTTTATTAAGCCGTACAAATTTTTCTTTTATAAAATCCGTGTCTATATTAGACCCTGAAAAAATATTTTTAATAAATCATTGGTCATTGAGAAAAATATTATTTTAAAAAATCCACGCTAATTTTAGGGCTTCAAATATTCTTTAATAAATCCCAGCCTATTTTGGCCATTGAAAAAATTAGTTGGCTTATCTTGGTCCCTCTTTTATCTCAAATGTGGACACTAACTCCCTGCGGTGTCACCTGGTAGCTACTTTCATCACCATTTGAAATACTTACCTGATATGTGCTGCGAGTTCTCCCATAAAATATTGACGACCCTCACGATCTGTGAATCTGCACTTGGAATGTGCCCACGTTGTACAGAACAGGCTCAGTTTTCGCTTTGGCGGATGTACTCAAAAACTACAAAGCCGATGTTATTGCCTTACAGGAAATTCGATGGAAAGGGACTGGCGAAAGTAAATCAGATGATTACGCCCTGTATTGTAGCTGTCATGAAACGAGACGTGAATTTGGCTTCGGATTTATGGTTAATAGGATAATTAAAGACCTCGTCTCCAGATTCACTCCAGTAGATGACCGAATTGCTATAATCTGTATAAAAGCGAAGTTCTTCTACAGCAGTCTTATTTGCGCCCATGCTCCGACGGAAGAAAAAGATGAACAGATTAAAGACATATTTTACGAGCGCCTAGAAACAGCATATGACCGCTGACCTGACCATGACATTAAAATTTTACTAGGAGATTTTAATAGAAAAATCGGAGGGGAAAATATTTTTGGTCTCACCGTCAGAAAATTCAGCATCCATGAAGAAACATCCTACAACGGCATGAGGTTGATTGACTTCGCGGCAGAAAAACAAAACATGGTATATAGTTAGACAGATTCAAGCATCTCTATATACACAAGGTCACCTGGATTTCTCCTGATCAAGCAACGATAAATCAAATCGAGCATGTTGTTATAGACGGAAAGCATTCATCCAGTGTTTTAGACGTTCGATCGATCCGAGGAGCGAATATCGATTCAGAACATTACCTTGTGGCAGCCAAAGTTTGCAACTGTCTTAATGAAGCGACAAAAGTGCGATCTAACACAACACGGAAACTCGTAATCGAAAATCAGCAAACGCAAGAGATAGCAGAAGCCTATTCCACTCAACTTAACCACTTGCTTGACGAAATCATTTATTGTCTCGATAATAATATAGAAGCGCATGGCAAAGAATTACCCACTCCCTCGAAACTGCAGCAAAAGCAACACTTGGGTACTGAATCCCCCAATAAAGAATCCCGTGGAGCGATCAGGAGTGTCGTAATGCTACCGAGGCGAAAAACGCAGACAGTAAGAACACCTAATACGGTGGAAAATTATCGGGAGAAAAGGAGAGACTAGAACCATGTTTTCAGAAAAAAGAAGGAAGAGATGTACAGGAGTCAGAACAAATAATTTTACTAACGGGTAAAACACCAAACCGAAGGCTTTGGTGCAGGCACATCCTCCTGTAGAGATGAAGATGGAAAACCTGGTGACAGATACATATAGTGTCTTGAGGATATGGAAGGAGCATTTTGCAAAGCTTCTGCTATCAAATAGTGACGGCGAAGAATATACCCTAGAACCAACCAGTGAGCGGAGCAGTATAGTCGGACGGGGCCTACCATACGATACCCTACACAACTACCACGGAACTCTAACTTTCTGCGGATTTTTATTTCGAGCCTCGACGATATTTCGTGATAGTTGCACCCTCTTGCCCGATTAGAGGTCAGCAGTACCTCTTCCTTACACTGACATATTTTCCGAATATTACTAATATTCAGTACAGTCCAGATTCCCTTTTCCGTGGGTTGTGTTGTGATGTTCGGCTTATAATTGTGGCCTATGGATCGACTCGACAAAAAAAAAAAAAAAAAAAAAATAAATAAATAAATTTTATGTCCACTTCATCCCAAAATTATTATCTGATCATCACCTAAAATTATAGGCGTTGTCCTTGACCATAACTGGAACCTCATGGAAAATTTAAAAGCGATCAGCGCTATATTTCCGCCCTCTAGTGTGGTAATGGGTTACAAAATAATAACTGTAAATATTTAAGTGTAACTCCCACATCAGAGTACATACGAAAATATATAAGTGGTATCTCGGGTCTACGTCCTTCAGGGGTAAATATATACACTACAGAATAAAAAGTTTGTAATTTTTCACACAAAAGTCAGGGTCCATTTGACCCGCTAAATATTTACCGATCTTATTCAAAACAGGCATGTTTATTCTTTGGCCTGTTCCCCTTCTCCATGTAAAAATTCGCGATGTTTGGGTCATAATAGCGGTCTCTGGAACGACCAGAAAATCAGACAGAAATAAAGTTTTTGGTCCATTTCATCCCTTAACTATTAACCGATTTTTACCAAAAACAACAGGGATCTTCATTGGCCAGAATCAATCCTACATGCAAAATTTCGTGAAGATTGGCCAATAACTAAGGTCTGTATAATGGACAGACGGACGGACACACATGTCTAGATCGACTCAGCTAGTCGAGATATGAATATCAGTATACTGAAATGTGGGTCTAGGACCAATATTTCGCGGCGTTACAAACTCTTGGGGCTGCACAAAGTTATCATACTCTGACAACATAGTTGTGTAGGGTATAAAAAGAGACAACGGTGTGTGCCACCTAGCCAAGATGAGGTCAGAATAGCAATTAATCGGCTGAAGAATAATAAAGCTGCAGGCGACGATGGATTACCAGCCGAACTATTCAAGACCAGTGATAGGAACCTCAGCATCCTGTGTCCCGTGCACAAAAAAAGGTGACAACATGTGGAATGAGTAGAGGAATAAGTCCCCTTCCCATCGCATATAAAGTGCTAACCAGCGTGCTGTGTGAACGACTGAAGCCAATGGCCAACGACGTTACTGGACCATACCAATGCGGCTTCAGACGTGGCAAGTCCACCATTGATCAGATTTGCGTAAAATTATTTTAGAAAGAAATTTATGGGATATATCCTTCAATATTCAATATTTTGAAGCTTTTGGACACGTTTATAAACCAAATTTTGCTATTTATTAAAAATTATCAATATTAGTCCACTTTTTGGGATAGCCCCAATAACCATTTTTTAAAACTAAATTATCTCTAATTTAATGTTATGGATTATCAGTGCAATATAAATCACAACACCAAAAATGATCAATAGGGGTCCATGTTTCTAGTTAGGCCCTATCGTGCGTTGCATCCATTATTCAGCACGATTTTCAACCGAAGTGGCTCCAATTTAATATTTTGCATTCTCATTGAGCAGAAAGTACCCCTACAAAGAATAATCAATATTGGTCCATGTTTTCCAGGTGGCCGACAGAGAACGTTAACCCCATTATTCGGAATTTTGGGGACGTCGGACACGGTTTTCAATCGAATTGATACTTTTGATTCACGTTTTTCAATCGAATTGATACTTTTGATTCAAAACTTAATCATGATTTGTATACCGCTCACATAAAAAAGCCCACTCTTAATTTGGTTTTTAATTTTCCACGCCTATATTAGGTCTTAAAAAATAGTCTTTAATAAATTCGTGCCTATATTAAACCTTGTAAAATATTATTTGAAAAATCCACGCCAATAGAAGTTCTTGAAAATTCACTCAGACATACCCACAAATACTTAATACTCTGTTTAACATCGTGGTGTATGGTATAAAAAGGCCCTATCGAACTTAAGACCTTTTTTTAGGTGTTGATATATTTCATTCAATTATCACTGTTTGGTCTATAAATTATCTATTAAAGAAACACAAACAAATGAAAAAAAGAATAACAAACTTCACTTTCATATCAATCGTTCAATAATAATTGTAAATAAATAAATAAATACATACAAACAAATGAAGCTGGCAAACAATAATTCATTTATTTCAACAGTCTGTAGTCCCGCATAAGTTTCCCCCATAATAAAAGCCAACGAGGTAAACATCAACAGCAATGCCTACAAATAGACAGAAAGTTAGTCCGACAGACAGGCAGGCAGAAATATAACTTCTGTCTGTCGGCGGTCTGAAGACTGACTTTTGTAATTTGAAAAATTGAAAAGCGATCTTAATGAACCTCTAGCCCATTACAATATCTAACCATTCAAACCAGCATAGATGTGTGTATTTATGTGTGTAGTCAATCTAACACCATCTGCCCAGATATAATTGAAGTTATGAACACTTGATTGAAAAGAAAAACGTTGGTCTGCTATATATCGTCTACATTGCTAAACAATTCGAAGCAGAGATAATGGAATTTTGCCCTCAAGGCTTATTTGTCTTCATTAGTTGAGTTGCTTGGCGTATATGGGGAGTTTTTATTTCAACCTGTCTTCTGTTAAATTTTTGTTTTTTTTTTTTATTTTTTGTAATAGGTTTGAACATTGATCGATTGCAGATTCCTATTAATAAGATATACTCGTACATATTTTTTTTTACAAAAATAGAGGGACAATAAACCTTTGGCAAAAGAAAAAACATTATTGGCTACCCTCAGCGAGGGTTTCAGAGTGCGTTATAGTCAGACGGGGCCGACCATATCATACCTTAAATAAAAGACCAACTACACAACTACCCTTAAAGACGCTTTCTTTTCATCGGTGTCTTCAGTTTCGATTTTTTTTGTGTTCTTAAAATATTTCAACATAACAATTGATTGACACAATTTGATAACATATCGATGTTTTCAAATACAACAGATCTTATCTTAAACTTAGAGTTACATGGTTTAGTACTTAATTGTGATATTTCATAGATTACATACACATATGTACATACACACATCTGTATGTATATGTATGTACGTTTAAAATTAATTACCACCCAATGAACCATATTTCCATTTCACACACCGACTCAAATTGTGTTGAAGGACAGGGTTCAAACAATTTAAGTATTTCGAATGAGAGATCTAAATGAGGCTTAAAAAACAAACCAAAACGTGACTAAAATAAAACAAGTTGTCTGTAATTTCCGTTTATGGCCAGTAAACATAATCACAAAATTACCGTTGAAAATTGTTTAAATGATTTCCACATTAAAACTAAAATAGTTCAGATGTTGGACATGGGTTCTAGTCATGTTAAATGTTTGGTACAATGAACTGGAATTTATTGTCAGAATTACTCCTAAAGTTGAAATAATAAAATGATATTAGTTGAAATATATTTTATACAAATATACGACGTTTATGGCCCTTTGAATTTTTTTAAATAAATCCAGGCCTATGTTGGCCCTTGAAAAAATATACTTTAATCAGTAAGGAAAGTAGTAGTATCGGACTGGACCCACTGTATGATACCCTTCACATCTTTAGGTATTTTGAAAATTTGTTGGCAGATGTAAAACGATGTATACATACCACAGAACTCTATCTTTTTGCGTATTTTTATTCCGAGCCTGGGTAATATTTCGTGATAGTTGCACCCTCTTTCCCGATTATATAGGCTGTAGAATATAAATGTTGTAATTTTTCACACAAAAGTCAGTGTCCATTTGACCCGCTAAATATTGACCAATCTTTATCAAAGCAGGCATACTTGTTCTTAGGCCCAATACCCTTCTCCATGTAGAAATTCGAGATGTTTGGGCCATAATTGCGGCCTTTGTAGCGATCAGAAAAACCGACAAAAATTAAGTATTTGGTCCATTTCATCCCTTAAATATTAACCGATCTTTACCAAAAACAATAGGGGTCTTCATTGGGCCGAACGCTTCTTACGTGCAAAATTTCGTGAAGATTGGTTAATAACTGTGGTCTGTATCGTGTTTACAAATTATAATGGACACACATGTCTAGATCGACTCAGCTAGTCGAGATATGACGATCAGACTACTTAAAGGTGGGTCTAGGACCAATACTTCGCGGCGTTATAAACTCTTGGGGCTGCCCAAAGCTATAATACCCTGACAACATATGGTCTGTTCCCTTACTGCAAGATTCTACTCGATTTTACAATTTTCTTCGATATCATAAAGGAAAATTCGTTATCGTAGTAAAAAGTAGTAGATTCTTGCAGTACGGGAACAGACCAATTGTTGTGTAGGGTATAATAAATCCACGCCTATCCTATTTTGGCCTTTGAAAAATATTCTTAAATAAATCCACGCCTATCCTATTTTGGCCTTTGAAAAATATTCTTAAATAAATCCACGCCTATCCTATTTTTGGTGCTTTGAAAAATATTCTTAGATAAATCCACGCCTATCCTATTTTGGTGCTTTGAAAAATATTCTTAGATAAATCCACGCCTATCCTATTTTGGCCGTTGAAAAATATTCTTAAATAAATGCACGCCTATTCTGGCCCCTGAAAAATATTCTATAATAAATGCACGCCTATTCTGGCCCCTGAAAAATATTCTATAATAAATGCACGCCTATTCTGGCCCTGAAAAAATATTATTTAATAAATCCAAGCCTATTCTGGTCCTAGAAAAAATATTCTTTAATAAATCCACGCCTTTTCTAGCCCCTGAAAAATATTATTTAATACAGACAGACGGACGTATATGCATAAATCGACTCAGAAAGTGATTCTATGAGCCTGTCCTATTTTGGCCGTTGAAAAATATTCTTAAACCAGTGAGCGGAGCAGTATCGTCAGACGGGGCCGACCATACTATACCCTACACAACTACCACAGAAATCTATCTTGTTGCGGATTTTTATTCCGAGCCTGGGTAATATTTCGTGATAGTTGCACCCTCTTTCCCGATTAGAGGTCAACAGCACGTCTTCCTATCCTATTTTGGTGCTTTGAAAAATATTCTTAGATAAATCCACGCCTATCCTATTTTGGCCCCTGAAAAATATTCTATAATAAATGCACGCCTATTCTGGCCCTGAAAAAATATTATTTAATAAATCCAAGCCTATTCTGGCCCTGAAAAAATATTATTTAATAAATCCAAGCCTATTCTGGTCCTAGAAAAAAATAGCGATAAAAGCCCCTGAAAAATATTATTTAAACCGACAAAAATAATAAATCGGTTGATATTCTGGACCATTTCTTTAATAAATCGGTTGAAAAATATTCTTTAATAAATCCAAGCCTCAGTTGGCCCTTGAAAAATATTCTTTAATAAATCCACGCCTCAGTTGGCCCTTGAAAAATATTCTTTAATAAATCAACGCCTCAGTTGGCTTGAAAAATATTCTTTAATAAATCCACGTTGGCCCTTGAAAAATATTATTTAATAAATCCACGCCTCAGTTGGCCCTTGAAAAATATTCTTTAATAAATCCACGCCTCAGTTGGCCCTGAAAAAATATTATTTAATAAATCCACGCCTATTCTGGTCCCTGAAAAAATATTCTTTAATAAATCGGCTGATAATTCTGGCCCCTGAAAAAAGTCTTCTTTAATAAATCCACGCCTATTGTGGCCCCTGAAAAAAGTCTTCTTTAATAAATCCACGCCTATTGTGGTCCCTGAAAAAAGTCTTCTTTAATAAATCCACGCCTATTGTGGCCCCTGAAAAAAGTCTTCTTTAATAAATCCACGCCTATTCTGGCCCCTGAAAAAAGTCGTCTTTAATAAATCCACGATATTCTGGCCCTGAAAATGGCCCCTTTAATTTAGAAAAATAACCTTTTGAACTCCGTGCTATCAATTTAGGCCACATTTATTTATGACGCTGTTTAGTAAATCCTCATGGCGCATGACAAAGGCTCGGCTAATGGATTTTTAATTTCCTTTCCTTACTCAATAGAAATATTGATTTCAATTATTAATAAAAAAATACAACTTACCGGTGACCAGGCCCCTGCCCGATAGATTCAATGCTCCCGTTTTCCATGCCAATTTCAATAGTTTATCGGATACGGCGATGTTGTCTTCGGATTTTTCACGTTTATGGAAGACCGGGTTAAGATTCCTTAGTGTGGGTCGTTGAGAATGGCGACGCATGGTGGTGGTGACTTGTATGAGTCAAGGATATGACTAAGGGGATTTGCGGGGTGTTTTTCGGTTTTTGTGGAAGTTAAACAAATGTGCAGTTGTTTTTGTTTTGTTTTATTGACCTTGATTACTTAATTTTTCTTTATTATTTAAATTCACTTTTCTGTAGAGACGACACAAACAAACGAACTGAAATTATACTTTGCAATTAATTTGTAATTTTTATTGATGTCATGCTTGGATGATTGCCCTGCTTTGCCCCCGATGGCATTTCACGTTGCCAATGGCCACAGAGTGTGCAAAAATAAAAACAAAAAAACCGGAATTTTTATTAATGCATCCCAAATTAAAACACTTCAACACAATTTTGAACTCAAAACATACACACACAACATTTTCAAAGTATGATAAGAATCGGAAACACCAATAACAAAAATATCATCAAAAAAACACTTTGTCTTTATCTTCAGAGAGATATTTGAAAACTTTTTTAGAAAAATTTCACATCTTTTTTATTTAAAGACTAAAAATAAAATTTGTTGTGCCCTCATAAAATTATTTTTTTTGCAACACCTCTTCACCCTCTAGCAGGGCCATGAAGATGTTCGCCACTTAATACGTATTGGGGGACTCCAAATGCCTACAATCACACCACCCCCCTTAATATAAAAAATATTATTGAAAAATAAGCAAACGAAATTCCGCACACACTCACTTGCGTTTAATTTTTGATTTTTTTCACTTGAAATTTTGTGCGACCCGCCGTCGATCCGTTAAGGCTTCGTTTAAATTACATACTAAACTAGTAAACTAATTTTTGTTGTTTTTATTTTTTTCAGTTTGTTGTTATCTCACTTTTCGTAAATTTACAATGAGGGGTTTTTATTTTCTTTGCTTATTCTACAATTCGTTGTTGTTTTCTCGATTATGACAATGGTTTTTTGACAGTTGTATTCGGTAGATACACACGGACCCCAAGTTTATACGTAAAGGGAGCAATTGAGTAGTGAATGAATGAATTTTTCTCTCTGTTTATGTTTCTCTATCTCGTATTTTATGGAGAAGCGTTCGTTATTTGAGGGTTGCCAGAACATACGACGTTGAGCGCCATCTACATGTGGAACTTGTGGTTTTTGATTTTGCTAAATTGACAACAAAAGCAAATACTCATCACTTGGTGTGGATTTATCAAAGAATATTTTTCAAAGCACCAAAATAGGCGTGGATTTATTAAAGATTTTTTCAAGTGGATTTACTAAGGATAATTTTTTCAAGGGCAAAAAATACGTGAATTTATTAAAGAATATTTTTTTTTCAATTTCAAAAATAGGCGTGGATTTAATAAAGAATATTTTTTCAAGTTCCAAAATAGGCGTGGATTTATACTACTTACTTATCTGGCTTGTTACAGAACGGTTGTTCCATAAGCCGAGTTTAAAAAAGATTTCCAAGCGCGTCGGTCTTGTCCGCAAATCCACCAATTTGGAAGACCACATTCCAAGATGTTGTTTTCTACTTGGTATTTCCATCTGATTTGTGGCCTTCCCCTTCTACGGGAACCATCAGTAGGCTCGCTTTTATATGCCTTTTGAGCTGGGCATTCTCATTTATTCGCACAACATGGCCTAGCCATCTTAGTCGCTGCAGCACAATACGACTGACTATGTCGATGTCCGCGTATAAATTGTAATGCTCGTGGTTCATTCGACGCCGATATTCACCGTCGATGCAGATCGGCCCGTAGATCTTTCGGAGAATTTTTCTTTCAAACACCCCAAGAGCTGCCTCATCTGCTTGTGCAAGTACCCATGCTTCAGATTCATATAATAGCACGAGTAGTATCAGCGCATGTAAAGTGTGTGTTTGGTCTGGCGGGAGGTGGCCTTGTTTCTAAACTGCTTACTTAGACCATAGTAGCATCTGTTGGCCATCACAATCCTTCTCCGAATTTCAAAACTGATGTCATTCGTTTTATTTATGGCGGTACCAAGGTATATAAAATCTTTAACTACCTCGAAGCTGTAGTTCTCATGTTCCCCAGTTGGTCCGACTCTACTGGACGTCTTGCACGTTGATACCGTCAGCTTGGTCTTCTCGTCGTTTACTGCCAGACCCACTTTGGTAGACTCTTTTTTCAATTTGTTCAAAGGTGGCTGTTACCGCTCGCAATGTTCGACCCATTATATCGATGTCATCGACGTAGGCGAGTAACATGTGTTGTTTGGTGTACAGAGTGCCATTTCTGTTCACCTTTGCGTCTCGTATGACCTTTTCCAGCAGAATCTCAAAAAGGTCACACGACAAGCTGTCACCTTGTCTGAATCCTCGTTCGGTATTGAAAGGCTCCGATAGGTCCTTTCCTACTTTAACGGCTGACCTTGTGCCACTTAAAGTTATCCTGCATAGCCGTATTAATTTTGCAGGAATGCCGAACGCAGACATGGCTTTAAACACCTCTGAACGGATAGGGCTGTCGAATGCGGCTTTATAGTCGACAAGTAGGTGGTATGTGTCGATATGTTTTTCGTGGGTCTTTTCCAGGATTTGGCGCAGAGTGAAAATCTGGTCAATGGTGGATTTACAAGGTCTGAAGCCGCATTGGTATGGTCCAATGATGTCATTGACCATTGGCTTCAATCGTTCACACAGCACACTGGATAGCACTTTATATGCAATGGGAAGGAGACATATTCCTCTATACGGGACACATAATGCTGAGGTTACAATCATTGGGCATGCATTCCTCTAGCCAAATTGTACTAATCAGCTGGTGCATGCTCCTGACCAGCATCTGGCCACCAGTCTTGAATAGTTCGGTTGGTAACCCATCGGCTCCTGCTGTTTTATTGTTCTTGAGCCGATTAATTGCTTTTATGACCTCATCTTGGCTATGTGGTATACACTCTATACCATCATCTCTTATTGGTTCTGGGGTATCTTCTTCAACGCCACTATTTCATACCAGAGGCTTTTCAAAATGCTCCTTCCAGATCCTCAACACACTGTCTGTATCTGTCACCAGGCTTCCTTCTTCATCTTTACAGGAGGATGTGACTACACCAAAGCCTTCGGTTTGGTGTTTACTCGTTGGTAAAATTTCCGGATTTCATTTTGACTCCTGTACATCTCGATTTGCTCACGCTCACTTTTTTCCTGTTCTTTCTTCTTTTTTTCTGAAAACACGTTTCTCTTCTCTCCTTTTCTCCCGATAATTCTCCATCACGTTACTACTGTCTGCAGGGTTGCCCTAATTTTACCCCTATTTTACCCTTCCGAATTTTAATGTCATGGCCAGGGCAACTGTCATACGCTGTTTTTAGGCGCTCGTAAAATATGTCTTTGGTCTGTTCATCTTTATCTTCGGTCGGAATATGGGCGCAAATGAGACTGATGTAGAAGAACTTCGCTTTCATACGGATCATAGCAATTCGCTCATCTACTGGAGTGAATCTGGAGACGAGGTCTTTTATTATCCTGTTAACCATAAATCCGCAACCAAATTCATGTCTCATTTCATGGCTGCTATAATACAGGCCGTAATCGTCTTATTTACTTACGCCTGTCCCTTTCCATCGTATTTCCTGTAAGGCAATAATATCGTCTTTGTACTTCTTGAGTACATCCGCCAAAGCGAACACTGCGCCGTTTCTGTACAACGTGCGCACATTCCAAGTGCAGATCGTGGTCTTTTATACGTTTGCGGGGGTCGTCAACATTAGGGGGGTTTGTTTTCTTTTTCTTTCATAGTAGGTTGGGTTTTCCGAGAGTGGGTAACTAACCCGACGCCACAACCCATTTTTTATAGTTCTTATGGGTGAACTCGCGGCACATATTAGCTCACTATTTCATCGGGTGATGAAAATAGCTCCCCAGGTGGCACCGCGGGGAGGTAAGTGTCCACAATTGAGATGAATGAGGGACTAAGATAAGCCTGGACTTCGCCTACGCCACCCGGCGTGGATTTATTAAAGAATATTTTTTCAAGGGCAAAAAGAGGCGTGGATTTATTAAAGAATATTTTTTTAAAGTTCCAAAATAAGCGTGGATTTATTAAAGAATATTTTTTAAAGTTCCAAAATAGGCGAGGATTTATTAAAGAAGACATTTTTCAAGGCCCAAAATAGGATTTATTAAAGAATATTTTTTCAAGGGCCAACCGCAAGGCGTGGATTTATTAAAGAATATTTTTCAAGGGCCAAATGAGGCGTGGATTCATTAAAGAATATTTTTCAAGGGCCAACTGAGGCGTGGATTTATTAAAGAATATTTTTCAAGGGCCAAATGAGGCATGGATTTATTAAAGAATATTTTTTCAAGCACAAAAAAGGGATTTTTTCAAGGAATGCCTCATATAAAACGTGATCCATGAAATCAATTGAAAACCCCATCAGATATTGATATTCGATTAGCCTAGATTTAAATTGATGACAAGTGATGAGAAAAAACAAATAAATTTGCAAATAACAACAATTCCACCATGCATTTGGATCAATTGAAGATGATCCACGTGAAGATGTGGAACAACATGTTGGCAGGCAACACAAGTGTGGAAGTGTGTGTTCAAATACAACATTGTTGATTAATTTACTTATTGTGCGTACCATTGTGTTCTAAGGTCAAGGGCCGCAGAAAAAAATCTAAATTAGAAGCTGGAGGGAAAATATACAAAAGTGCGTGATAGAACCCCCAAGCACCACAATATCAGCATTTTGATTGATATTAATCAGTTTGAATTCATTTAAATGATCTATGGTTTAAACCGCCTAATACGGAATCATCGTTTGAAATCCACAAAAAAGCGAATTGAAAGTGACAGTCTTGCTGTGGTTTTGATAACCACAAATGTCACGTGCATTTTTGTTTGCTTAGAAGCAGTTGGAATTTCAAATATCAAAAAGGGCATTGTCGGCACACTAATGGAGAGATATCGCTCAACTGGGAGGTTGCTAAAGGAGGTACACGTTTTGTGTTTTAATATTACATTGAGAAAAATATTTTGAAAAATATAGAAAAAAATTGTTTTCAAAAAACTATGGCTTATTTAAGGTTTATAACATTCTTATATGATTTTTGTTGATTTTGAAGTCTTCTTTACATTTTTATTTTGTTCGGCTGGAAGTCATTTCATAAAATATTTAAGAACAATCATCTATGAAGTTCTGTTATTGTGAAAATGTTAATGACTGTTGCATTGAAACTTAAACCCAATCATCCCATTGGAAACGTCCAGAAGAGAAAATACTGCAAATTCCAATTATGAATTTTGTGGCATGAAAACGCAACAGCTTACATATCGATGTTTGTGCATGAGTTTGGGGGCGAAAATCCACATCGATATCATTCCTCAAACACGTTATTCACAGGACATGGCCCCTGTTGACTTTTTTCCCAAAACTGAAGACTCCGATGGAAGAAAAGCATTTTGGTATGGCTGAGGAGATAAAAGAAAAAGTCGAAGTAGGAACTTTGAACTATACTAAAAAGTGAGTTTCAGAAATTTTTCGAGAATGGTCCTTAGGGACCATAATTGTGATGTAGTGGATATTTCAACAAGAGACGTAGCAGCTATGCAGCAAAATGGAGCTCATGGTCTGGGGCTGAACATTTTAATTAAAATAAGCGGAAACTCATCGTAAGTCAAGTTTTTGCTGTAAAAGTAGCACATCTATAA
Source organism: Musca vetustissima (assembly GCF_032173495.1). Lineage (NCBI taxonomy): Eukaryota > Metazoa > Arthropoda > Insecta > Diptera > Muscidae > Musca > Musca vetustissima. The sequence continues at coordinate 108,124 of NW_026873766.1, forward strand.
TTTAAGGTTTTGAGTGTTTTTTTTTTTCGAAGGGCTCACTTTCTTGTGTCCATATTTTCTTGAATCGTACAATAATTACTACAAGACAAGAATTGTCGATATCCATATTTGACATTAATTAAAATTTGTGTTTCAATAAATTCCGTAGAAAATCCACATTAGGAACTCGGATTACAATTAAACATTTAACAGGCCTCGCCTAGTTTTTGGTATTTAGGGTGTCAGTATTTCTAGAGGGGTTCCTTTTGGATTCATTGAGTGCGAATAACATTCCCATATAGCGGCATGTTGCGGAATAGCCACCGTGAAGTTCTCGACACAGTTTTGGTATTTTTAAGGTATTCGCCTGCATATTCCAACCGATGGTGCTCTTATTTGGTATACCGGGTTTTCGGAGTATGGAAAATCTTTAAATAAGATCCACGTTTTGCGGTATAAGTGGCATTTTGCCATAAACATTTTTGCAGAATATCTTCAATTTATTTAGCTGCATTGACCCCATATTAAAGTCTCCATTATCGGGGTTTTTAAGGTGTTCGTCGTATTGTTTCGACCGACGGGACTGCAATTTGGCATTCTGGGAGGGTGAAGAAAATTAAAAAAAAAAACAAATAAAAACGATGTAATGTTTGTTCCTGCCTATTAAATAAATGGGAGCTCCTAGAGAAAACTCATGGTATGATAGGATCGAAAAATACGTGAGAAAAAGATGATTGAGATTCTTAAAATATCCAATAGTGGGGCTACCTCTATATGGGACAATAATAAAACGAAGATCAATATTAATATGTTATGGTAGTGGGATTTGAGTCAATGAAAATACAAATACCAAATTACGGCCAATTTGGTTGAAATACGGTAAAATACCAAATTTCAGCCATGTTGGTTGGAAAACGTGTCCCAAATCCCCAAAATAACGAATACTGGGGGGTACCGTATATGGAGGCTATTCTGAAACTTTGGTCAATATTAATCATTTTTGGTACGGGCATGTACTTCAAAATGGTACCCAAAAACCAAATTACCGCTAATTCGGTTGGAAAACATCTCCAAAATCCTCAAAATACCGAATATTGGGGAGCACCGTTATATGGGGACTACCCTGAAACTTGGGTCAATATTAATAGTTTTTGGTACGGAGAACCCAAATTACAGCCAATTCTGTTCGAAAATGTGTCAAAAATCCGCAAAATACCGAAATCACGGAGACGGATAGGCGTAAATCGTCATAGAATTTTATTCTGATTAAGAATATATATACTTTGTGGCTTCTCCGGTGAATATTTCGAGGTGTTGCCAACAGAATGCTATATTTAATATACACTCCAATTTTAGTGGAGGCTATAACAATGTTCGATATAGTTTTGACATAGCCAAAACATTTTCAATATTTTGATTGTTTTAGTTACATTTTCATACCTAAGTGTTTGTACGTTGGTATTGCGGATTCATGGTGAATTTACAAAGATCGAGTCGATTTGTCAATCCTTCCAGTACTAAATGGTTCAAATTTTAAAAGTTTGTAAATCCAATTATAAAATAATGGAGTGACGAACATAGAACATCGTAATATGTTTAGCAATCCTAGAACAAATCCAAAGCCGTGTCTAATCCATCCAGAAATTGTGGTACCTCTCCCACAAACTGTCAACAGTTTGAGAGTTTGCAATTCCAATATCAATAGAATGGTGTGTCCGATTTGATCCAAAATTTGCACATTGTATTATTAAATATTGATTTTAGACCCCAGTTTCTTTGGACCAAATCCGTTTCAAACAATTTGGATTCGATTTACAAATGTCTGCCCGTCCGTCAGGCTGGTGGGCACAATAACTCTCGTAGGGAGTATCCGATTTTATCCATACTTTGCACATCGTAGTATTTCTACGAAACATAGTTCATGTTCGAAGATGGGGAATATCGGTCTATTACTTCTGGTACCTCCCAGCCCACAAATTGGTCAAAATTGTGCTAAAAATTAGTTTTGTAATATCATGCGAATGGGGGCATGTAAACGGAGCAAGTCCGAAGATGGGACCCATTGACTCACAACTTATGGTACCTCCCCCACAATGGAATGTCCGATTTGAACAAACTTTGCACAACCTATTATCTTTACCAAGCCTAGATTACGTTTGAAGATGGGACACATTGGTCCACTCCTTCTGGTATCTACCCCACAATAGGTCAAAACTTTCAATATTTATAAATCCAAGATAATGGCGAATGGAATGTCCGAATTGAACCAAACTTTGCACAAAATATTATCTTTAAGAAGCTTAGATCAAGTCCAAAGTTGGGACTTGTCTGCCTTCTCCTCTGGTACCTCCTCCAAAAAGGGTCAATATTATATAATCTTGTAAATTTTATTTGAAAACCCGAATTGATCAACATTACATCTGGAGTTAAAACCCGTGTGTAACTCCGAAGACCTACTCCGTAAACAATGGGGTGAGGGTATACTATATCTGATGGCAACGCCGACTGACACTTTTTTACTTGTTGCATTAACATCTCCTAGCAGAATTTTAACGTCATGGCCAGGGCATTGGTCACAAGCTGTTTCTAGGCGCTATATAAAATATGTCTTTGGTCTGTTTATCTTTGTCTTCGGTCGGGGGATGGGCCCGACAAATGAGACTGACGAAGAAGAACTTCTCTTTTATAAGGATTACAGCAATGCCCTCATCCACTGGAGTGAATCACGAAACGAGGTCTTTTATGCTGATGGTAACTATAAATCCGCAGCCAAATTCATGTCTCGTTTCATGGCAAATTCGCAGATCGTGGTATCGCTTGCAGGTATCGCCAACATTTGAGGAGTTTAGTTTTCGTTTTCGTTGCTTTCTCATAGTAGGTGGTGTTTTCCGAGTGTGGGCACCTAACCCGACGCCTCAACCCATTTTTTATAGTTCTTTTCGGTGAATTCGCGGCACATATCAGCTCACTCTTTCAACGCTACGCCAGGTGACACCGCTGGAGGTCAATGTTCACAATGTTCAAATGAAAGAGGGACCAAGCCTGGGCGTTGCCATGTTAATGTCCACCACAGCCGCTGCTTGGTATTTACGTCACCCTACGTCAAAGACTGGTTGCCGGAGTCAAAAATCAGAGATTATTAATGACCAGCACAATCATCAGACCTTCACCCTATCGAAAAATCTTTGTAGTACAGTGGTGGGCATAACTAAGAGAGAGTAAGTGTAAGTGAGCATAACTCAGAATTCATCACCAAAAATGTCTAAAAAAATTCACTATAATTTTTTTTAAGCTACAGGTAATTTATTAATTTTGCAACAGAACCAAAAAAATCTTTAAGAAACCCTTAAAGTGTATGGACTAAACACTTATTTCAAGTTGCGCTTTAAATATCACTTGAAATAGATATTCCAGAATAGATATTTCCAGATGGGAAATAGTGGCGGTTGCTGTTTTTCTTCGCAATCTATTACCCTCTATTTCCGTATAAGCCCTGCCATTTCTTAAACATCAACCTACATGCAATATTCAACTTTTGTTTCTATTTGGGACATTTGGTGGTCAATGGCATTACATTTATTATTATTTCGAGCCTCTTTATAATACGTTCGAGGGAGCCTTGCGAAAATAAAAGTATTTGATAAAAAGTAGCCGAGAAAAAAAGTAAACACCACAAATATGCCAGGTCACTAAAAAAAACATTTCGAGTACTCAACCAACTAATCAACAAATTGAAAAATCAAAAATAGGCTAAGGATATTTATTTTGTTGGTCATTAGGATATTTCTCGATACACTCAAAGAAATTGTGTTAGTTATTGATGTATATTTATTACATTTATAACAACTGGTAAGAGGTCTCAATCTTTTGCGAAGTTTTTCAGGAAGTAGAATTTGCAATATATAGGGATCCGGTGAAATCAAAAAGTAGACCCATGAGGATGTGATAGATGTAGTTAACCCATCGATCTGAACGAGTTCAAGGTGGGTTATCTAATTCTACGGAATACAACAACATGACAAGAACCGCTAAATGTAATTCCTGGAAAAGTTTCTGTGAACAAATCGAAAGCGTAAACGAATCAAAAAGTTTCAAGAAACAAGTAAAAAAGTGTCAGCCACCGTTGCTGACAGATATATACTCTCACCCTATGGTTTGCGGAGAAGGTCTTCAAATTTACACACAGGTTTTATTATTCGTTCAGATGTAATGTTGATTAATTCGGTTCAAATCGAACATTTCTTTCGCCTGATATTGGATTCAAAATTATGATAAATTTAGACCATTTGTATGGGAGGTAGCAGAAGGAGTAAACCAATGGGTGCCATCTTCAAACTTGATTCAGGCTTGTTAAAGGTAATAGGTTGTGCAAAGTTTGGTTCGAATCGGGCATTCCATTAGCCTTATATTGGATTTATAAATATTGAAAATTTTGACTCTCTGTGGGAGAGGTAACAGAAGGAGTGGATCAATGAGTCCCATCTTCCTGGGCTTGTTGTAGAAAGTTTGTTGTTGTTGTACAAAGTTTCGATAAAATCGGATAGTCCGTTTGCATGTTATTATATTGTGTCCATTTTGTGGTAGAGGTACAAGTAGGAGTGGACCAATATTCGCCATCTTCGAGCTTAAACTAAGTTTGGTAGGAATATTAAGATGTGCAAAGTTTGGATGACATCGATTATACCCTTCCAGAGTTATCGTGCGGATAACGGACAGACGGACGGACGGACATGTGTAAATCGACTCCAAATTTTCTGAAATGGATCTGGTCCAAAGAAACATGGAGTATAAAACCAATATTTCGATGAGGCACACTTTCACCGTATCAAAGTGTATATGCCCACATTAGCCATAAGGCTGAGGGTATAAACATATACTCAAACCCGAACTTTGACGATGCGAAAAAATAATTTAGTATATAAGGGTCCTTTGGGGACCCTTTATTGCATCCTAGTAATAATTTACTATGAAGACATTATGTTCATAAAATGCCATCGCTTCAAGAGATACATATATTAGAAAACGATTATTTTTCTATCAGTGTATTTATTGTTGCTGTTGTTGTTCCTAACGACATTTAGTTGTGGGTTCGGAGTGGTCTGCTGTGTAGGTACTAACCATACCTTAAATACATTTACAGTCAGTACTTGAGTTTATAATTTTGTTGTCTTTATGCGATGCGTTTTTTATGAACTAAAACACTCACACACATATTCACACAAATAATTGACGGATGAATGAATGTTGTCGTCAAATGACGATGATGGCACAATGGAAGGAAATTAGACAGAAGTTGACAGGATTATTAATGATATTACAATATGTAATTAATTTTGTGTAGCAATCTCGAACATGTGTATGTAGCAATTAGGGGCAAATTTTTAAAAACTACACAAAAACATTTTCGCCAATTATTATTAGCATTCATGTTGAGGATAATTGTTTAACACTTAGTTTATAGAGGATAAAAATGACAATTTTTTTAGGATGTATCATCATGCATAAGATACTTATATGTAATGAATTAATGTGTCCAAGTAATTAAGATATAATTCAAACTTAATAAAAGGACTTACAATAGGGATTTGACAACTTTGATTTTTATATATGAACGTCTCCATACACTACAAAAAATCGAAGTCGTTAACTATTACTCCCAGGTTGTTTGGTATAGCTACAATATAACCCAAAAGGATCTAATTTGACAGCGAGGGTTTTTAGAGGTGCATTATTCATATAGTTCCATGTTTTTGACATAGCCCCCTTATCAAGGTTCTACCCAATTTTTAACCCCAATTTTCAATTGAAATGACATACTGACGTTTTTGGGGTCTCCAAAATGATGATGGATTGAAGTCTTTTATATGGAGTTTATATCAAAACATGGATTTATATTGAAAATTATAACCCAGGGGAATATTTTATCCTCTGTCATATTTCAGACTCATTGCTAACAATTTTTAGATAGTTCAAATTTAGATTAGGCGAGTTTACTTGCGGCAAGTCTTTGTTTGTAGGAGAGAGGGGCAAGGGGTATAGAAATGAAAAAAATTGCTCGTACCGACAATTTTCTGGCAATTTGTTTTGTGTATTTCGTAATTGTTGACATTTTCTATATTTTAAATGTGAAAAAAACAACAAATAAAAAAATATTTTGGAAACCGAATTGTCTTGTATAGACGCATGGAGCAAGTTCAAAAGAGAACGATAAAAATTGCCGCAAGTAAACTCGCCTAATATAAATCAGGACATATTTTAGATTAAGGAGAAAAGGACACATAAGGTTTCGAGTTAGAAGGACAAAATGTACTGCAAATTTCCACATTAGATTTTATTGATAAAAATAGTATGCTATTTCTTCAGCAAAAAAATTATTTTTTATTTAAAGAACAATAAAAAAACACCAAATGAAAACCAGTAAGGGAAGTAGTAAAGTCGGACTGTGCCGACTATATGATACCCTTCACCACTGTGGTATATTATACAAACGTATCCTAACAGACGTCGCCTTTTCTAAGAAACATTGACATGACGTTGAACGAACTTAAATATGCGATCTTTATGTATAAGTAAACCGAATAACATCAATCCCAACACATGCCATTCTGCAACCTAATCTAAATTTTTAAAAAGGCGGAACTTTGAATTTTTTTTTGGAAAATCGCCAATTTTTTACCGCAAACTAAGTTAAAAAATAAGGAAGTTCTTCACCGATTGGCTTTATCCTAGTTCATACGAGTGCTATACACTCCCAGAAAAACGTGTCAAAATTTGGAACAGATTGGATTATTAGTTTTTGAGTTATCGTGCCCGCCATTCGCAAAAGAGAAGCCCATTAGCCGTCACTTGATGCTGACACAATAAATCGGCTATATCTTCAAGAGTTCTTGAGATTTTCACTTGAAATTTTGTAGGATCATTCTTGAATTAGTGTAGATTTGAATTAAATAAAAAAAAATGACCCCGAGAATGGGGGTTCCCCTTAAATAGATTTAAAGCAAACAGGACACATGCTATTCGGTATGCTGCACTGTTTAGAATTTAATCTCAATCAGACACCCATTGATCATCTGGTGTACAATTAACATGAAGAAGGTCGAAATGATATATGGAAGCTATGCTATATCTAAATCTGAACCGATTTCAAGGAAACTTGCCAGAGATTAATTTATATAAACTTCAGTACGTTCTGTCAATCGACCTAGCTATGGGTCTTTAGTGCACCATTTACTTAAAATCGACCGAAAGTGCATATAGGAGCTATATCTAAATCTGAACCGATTTCAAGAAAAATTGACACACCAAAGGTTATAGTATATTCAGGACATTGAACAAAATTGTGTGCCAGTGGGCAAAACTTTGGGTTTTTAGTGCACAATTTATATTAAATCGGAAATATATATGGGAGCTATATGTAAATCTGAACCGATTTTCACGAAACTTAGCAAACATCATTAATTCAGTTCGCTATATAGAAATTCGTACAAATCGGGATATATAGGGCCTTTAGTGCTCCATTAACATAAAATCGGACTGAAATATATATGGGAGCTATATAAGTCTTTCACGAAATTTAGCACACAAAATTCTCGACTTAATTCAGTGCTATACCAAATCAAAAGATATAGTATATGGACTTTAATGTAAATCTGACTCGATTTTCTCGAAGCTTGACATACGTCATTCCAGACTCAAATCAGTACACTATACAAAATTTCGTGCAAATCGAAAGATATATAGGGACTTTGGTGCACCATTTATATAAAATCGGACGAAACTATATACGAGAGCTATATCTAAATCTGATCCGATTTTCTTCTATTTCAAAAGGGTGCGTCCTTGGGCCAAATAAGTGAATTGTGCCAAATTTCGGATCATAAATGCGACCTGTACATTCTTTACAATTTAACATCTACAGACGGACGGACATGCATAAATCGACTTAGAAAGTGATTCTATGTATATTCTCTCGTTTCCTTTTGCCTGTTACAAACATATGCACAAAGACATAATATCATGTACCACAAGGTGGTGAAGTGTATAACAACAAATTCAAAGAGAGTCCCATCGCGTTTCATTTCCAATTTTTTTTACAAGCATTGTCAATTTTGAAGACCTAGAGCATGCCGTTAACTCGCTCTACCATCGTTATACAGGTTTTCAGGTTTAATTTTCTTTATCTTTTGGCAGTATCGGAGGAATGTATTTTAAATTTATCATTCCGTTTATAAAATCTCGAAATATTTGTCTGAGACATTTTGCACATGCATTACTAATAGCGGTTCTAACCGATTTTAGGTTCTATACACATTTCCTATCTTATGTAGGTGTACTTTTACATTTCGGGTTCTCGGAGTATAAAACCCTTGGAAAAAAGTGGGAGCTTAAAAGCTTGAATCTTGAAATTTGGGGGAGTCCGAAGGTGTCTAATAAGACTGCGTTTTTGAAAATATAATGTATCGACCGGTAGAGCTAAAGCTCTTAAATTTGGAATGTGTACGGTAGAAGTTCTAAAGTGTTTTTTGGAAATTCGAACTATAAGTATCCGAAACGTACTAAAATGTACTAAATTCGTTACAATTTCGTATCATGTGAACGGATAGATCTTGAAATGTGGAATGCGAATCAAGGTTGAGAAGTAGGGTCTATATAAGTAGGTGGTTTTGGAAGTGTGCACTAATGTTAACGAAAAGTACAAAACGGTACTAAATTTGGTACAATTTGGAATCTTGAAATTTGAAATTAACATTACCATCGGATTGTAAGATTGCAATAAAAGTACTAAATGGTACTATGTATATTCAATATATGGTCTGTTCCCGTACTGCAAGAATCTTCTAGTTTTTACTATATAACAATATTATGATATCGGAAAAAATAATAAAAATTAGTAGATTCTTGTAGTACGGGAACAGGCCAATAATTTGAGTTTGGGTGAACCGATAGATCAGAAATTTGGAAATAACGTTACTATTGCATTGTAGAATTAAGGTATGTAGGTAGTTTTGGAAATTCGTACTTATTTGTACTAAATGGTAATAAATTTGGTACAATTTGAATTTCCGGTGAACCGATAGAGCTGTAATCCTAAAATTTGGAGTTAGGGTCGCTGTTAGGGTATATAATGGCAATACGCAGGAAGTTTTGAATATTCGTGCTAATGTGTACTTAATTTGGTACATATTGAATTTTGGAGTTAGGGTCTTTGTTGGGGTGTGCGATGGAAATGTGTACGAAATTCTCGTACTAACGTGTACTAAATGGTACTAAATTTGGTACAATTTGGATTTGAGTGAACCGATAGGTGGTGGGATATGTAGGAAGTTTTGGAAACTCGTACTTATGTGAAATAAATGGTACTAAATTTGAATTTGGGTGAACTGGAATCTTGAAATTTGGAAATGTGATTTTCATTGGATTGTTGAGGTAGATATATTGTGTACTTATAGAGTTCGAATCATGAAATGTGGAATAAGTTTTGGAAATAAGTACTACAGGAGTACAAACGGTAATAAATGACCAGAAGTGGTGTGTAGTGTTGAGATATGGAGGTAATGTTGGAAGTACGTGCTATTAGAGAATAAAGTTACTATATGATACTAAAATGGTCGATATTGATTGATTAGCTTATTCTTACATATGTAGTTTTCTGTGAAAAATAATATATTTTGATAACGAAGTATATATATATATTGTTAGTCAGAATATGTCGATTTAGCCACGTGCATTTGCCTGACCTTGTGCTGAAATCACAATAGAGATCAAAATTGGTACTATTTTTATGAACACAACTGTATATCGATTCAAGTTTTGGTACAGTCCCCATTTAACAACACTCCACAATATTCGGTATTTTTGGTAGTTTGGGCACATTTTTCAAAACTAATTGCTTGCAATTTAGTATTTTGGATCCTCATAGGGTAGAAAATCTCCATATCAAAAGCTGTAACGGTACCCCCCATAATTCGGTATTTTAGGGATTCTGATAAATTAATATTTTGAATTCTCATTGGTTGTCTAATCTTCCTACTGACAATTTACCATGGCATATCCACCACATTAAAGTTTTTTAGGCTATAGTAGTTCAATAAAAGTTTTTGTAGTACTTGTCAGCCTGTTTAAAATAAATTTTTATTTCTGCATTAAATAGATCTGCATAAATTTAAATTTTGACTCATATTGTTATTCTAATTCTCCTAAAAGTTATGAATTTCCAAGTTTCCCTAAAAATAATTTCTACTTCGTAAATCATCTTCGTCATCATCTACTTGGTGGTCGTAATAAAAGTTTAATTAGTCAAAATTCAATTTGCTCTAACAAAAATTTAGTTTAAATTTACTTTTATTGCCGCCAATCCACCCAAGCAACCAAACAACGGCATTCTTTCTCTACTATCCATCAAAATAAGGTTTGTCAGTTTAAATCAATGATTGCTCGGTAGTCAGCCGACAACTTGCCTCTGTTAATTCGTTCATTGGCATCGTCCGTGTTTATCCCCCAGTGTGCGAAGGTAAAACGGTGCCAAACAAGCCGTTCATTCAGCGTTTCAAACATCTTTCTTTTTTCCGTCCAGTTGGGCGGCATTGAATTTCAGTTGTTTAGCGGACTTCAAGCGCGAAACAGCGGCATTTTAAAGAAAACGGGAATTAGAAAACGAAAACGACGGCACGAGAATCAGCGCGGTTTTATTTTATCCAAGTCGTTTTTACCTTCTAGTGTGGAATTCTCCTTCGGAAAGAAAATAAATTAAACAAGGCATTAAATAAATTCAAAGGCAGAAAAAAGAGTTAATATCCGTTGCTTTCCTTGGTGTGACATTTTTTCGAACCTTTTTTTTATTGACAACCGTGTTATTATTGTTGTCGTTATTATGGCTGATGGTGTTTTAAGAGGATTTGTTCGAGATTTTTTTGCGGTTAGTGGTGTTTGTTGATGTCTAAATAAATTTTGAAAATATAAATGCTAATGGATTTTTTGTTGTTGTGTTGTGAAAGTGTAATAAAAAAGGATATTGAAATTAAGAATAATTATTTTCAAGGATAATAAATTATTAAAAAAGGATATTCAAATAAATAATAAATTATTTTAAAAGGACGTATTGTCCTTTTGGTCCTGATTCTTGCAAAAAATTATTTATTATGAAAAATATAAATTTAAATTATTATGAAAATAATAATTTATCTAGTTAGTGTAATCATTTTTAATTCAAAGGATATTTTCTTAGTAAAAATTTCTTTTAATAAATAGAATGGATGATTGATTTGACAAATTTCAAACCGTTTTTATACCCTTCACCACACTGTGGTACAGGGTATTATGTCTTTGTGCATATGTTTGTAACAGGCAAAAATAATCGAGATAGACCCATGGTTCCTTTTGAGTCGATTTATGCATGTCCGTCTGTCCGTCCGTCCGTCTGTCCATGTATTTTTGTTAACAAAGTACAGGTCGCATTTATGATCCGATTTGGATGAAATTTGGCACAGGTCTGCATATGTTTGTAAGAGGCAAAAGGAAACGAGACAGACACATGGTTCCGTTTGAGAATATGCATAGAATCACTTTTTGAGTCGATTTAAGCACGAAATTTGGCACAGCGTAACAAATTAGGTCTTGAATGATGTGTGTTAAGTTTCTTGAACAAATAAACAATTTAGTATCGGTTGCAGAATGACCTGTTTATGGTTCCAATTTCATTTTACTGGTCCTTTAAAAATGCGACGTCTGTTAGGATTCATCTGTTGAATATACTCAAAGTGGCGAAGGGTATCATATAGTCGGCCCCGTCCGACTTTACTACTTTCCTTACTGGTTATTTATTTGAATTGGAAAATCGCAAAAGTTTCTGAAAAAATATTGACTTCCGTGATCCTTGAAAATTCCTAACTAAAGGAAAAAATAAAATTAAATGTTGAGGATGTGAATATGAAAATTTAAATTAATATATTTCATATCAAGCTTAGTATACCCTCCTGTATCTTGAAAAAAAACAAATATAGTTAGGGATTATATTGGGGTTTCAATACCCATAATATGATAGTTTTACCAAATCTTGTTCCGATCTATCCAATTTTTACGATAACTCCATCTATTTTTAGCCGCTGTTAATATGAATTCGCGATATAGTGTGGAGTGATTAAATGTTTGCTGTTAACTCTAAAGCTAATAATGACAATGGTTAATATTTTCGTTTGCGGCTATTGCACGTTATTTTGAGATGACATGTCTTCAGTCAAATCAAATGAGGAATATTTTTTGTAAAACATATCCACCTACTATCTCGAGTCCTTGTGCCGCTTTTTCGTCCTTATTTTCTGGAACAGTAAACTAATTGCCACAATATGAGATTTGTTTGTTTTAGAAGGGGTCCTCGAAGACAAGAAATCGATATTCCTATTTTGCTAAGCACTTTTCCAATCAAGCGGGACACAATTTCCTTGATTTTTAAACCGGATTTTCAGACAATAAAACCCGTTTTTGTAACAACCGAATAAAACTAAAAACGTTCTTTGAAAGATAAACATTTTTTTTACATGGAATAAAATGTTTTGCTTAAGATTTAACTGTGTCCGGTGCTTGAAGAAATAAACCGTTCATCATTCAAGTTGTAAAAAATGTTTTTATTGTTTATGTTTTTATCACATCTTCTTAGTTCTTACACTGACAATTTATTCGATGGTCCCACTTGATTTTTTTTTGTAAAGCCGCGAAATATTGTTCCTAGTCCAACCTTTTAATATACCGATCGTCATATCTCGACTAGCTGAGTCGATCTAGACATGTGTGTCTGTCCGTTCATTATAATTTGTAAACTAGATAAAGGCCACAGTTATCTACCAATCGACGAAATGGTTTTTGGTAATGATCGGTGAATATTAAGGGGATGAAATGGACAAAAACGTCGCTCTTGAGGACACAATTATGACATCAGAGAACTGAATTTGGACATAGAATGGGCATGACTGCTTTGATGAAGATTGCCCAATATTTAGCGGGTAAAATGGACCCAGACATTTGTGTAAAAATTTACAAAATTTGTATTCTGGGCGTATATATTTACTCCTGAATGGCATAGTTTATAGTATATCCCAGAGGATCAGTTGACCTATAAATTGATATAAATTATATTGTTCTAACTGGGTTACACGTACTTAAGCTAGAGGTCCAAGATGTAGTACCGATGGCTAGGAAATTTAGAATGTAGTTCCGGTTATGGTCAAGGACGACTCCTACAATTATCGATGATAATCAGATGATATTTTGTGAATGAAATGAACCGAAAATTATTTATACCCTTCACCACACTGTGGTACAGGATATTATGTCTTTGTGCATATGTTTGTAAACGGAATATCTGCCAAGTTTCGTGAAAATCGGTCCAAATTTAGATATAGCTCCCATATATAGTTTCGTCCGATTTTATGAAAATGGTGCACCAAAATCCCTATATATCTATCGATTTGCACGAAATTTGGCATAACGTACTGAATTGAGCTTAGAGTGATATCTGCCAAGTTTCGTGAAAATCGGTACAGATTTAGATATAGCTCCCATATATAGTTTCGTCCGATTTTATGTAAATGGTGCACCAAAGTCCCTATATATCTTTCTATTTGCACGAAACTTGGCATAATGTACTGAATTGAGCCTAGAGTGATGTCTACTAAATTTCGTGAAAATCGGTCCAGTTTAGATATAGCTCCCATATATAATTTCGTCCGATTTTATGTAAATGGTGCAAAGATGTTGCAGAATCGGTCAAGATAGTGCAAATACAGCGAAATATAGCCCAGGCTCGGAATATTGATGTGCAGAGAGTTAGAGTTCCGTGGCAGTCATGCAGGGTATTACTAGTTTCTGACCTACCTTTCTGTAATTGAGTTTCGGGTTTTCATAGCATAAGGAAAGTCCTGTCAGAAAATGTCATTTAATGTATTCTACCAAACAAAAACTTGTTTTATAATAAGAGGGAAGAGCATAATGAGGTGAAATTGCATATGTAACCGTTTTGGAGTGAAAAATCAGGCCTATACAAAAGGCGGAACTATTCAGACAATTTTTGACAAGAATAGTTTTTACCCAGAAATTGTAAATTGCAATAAAATCGATTTTCAAAATAATGCAAACAAGTAAAGACGATGTTAAGTTCTGCCGGCCGAACTGTCTATACATTCACCATGAGTTTGAAATTAAAAAAAAAATAATGAACATACCGAAAAATACGCGAGAAAAGGGAGTTTTAAATTCTCCAAATACCGAATAATGGGTATACCGGGGATATGGGACTATATCAAAACAGGAATCGATTTGGATAATTTTTGGTAATGAGATTTGAAAAACTTATACAAAATTCCAAATATTGAAGGGTTGCCGTTATATGGTAGCTACCCTAATAATTGGGTCAATATAAATAATTTTTAGAACGGAAAAGTGTTATATAATGAGAACGCAAAATACCAACTTACAGCCAATTCTGTTGTAAAACGTGTACAAAATCCCCAAAATATTGAATATTTGGTGGGGTGCCGTTATATGGGGACTATACCAAAACGTGGACCAATATATCCCTTTTGCAATACCAAACATCGTATGAGATCTAGCAATGTCTTTGCAAAGTTACAAAATTTATCTTAAGCACTGCGATTTCTATTGTGATTTCAAAAGACGGACAGACGAACATGCATAAATCGACCTAGAATTTTGTTCAGATCATGAATAAATATGTCTGCTAAATATTTCGAGATTATTACAGTGGATGATTTAATAACCAGGTATTGAATATTAAATGCGATAAGACCTAATTCCTTGTCACCAAAATCACAAGCTTCTATTTCAGGCAAAAAGGCCATTATTAAGGTTCGATAAGAAACAGAGATTGATGTGGACTGCCGATTCACAAATCAAACCAAACCTTTGTTTTTTTCTGGATGGAATGCCAGCTCCCAAAACTCTAGTAGTTACTTTTAGTTCAGAAATTGATCATATCGCTACACAAAATTCATTTCCAAAACTTCGGATCTTCTTGAACATATTTTTGAGCGTTGCTTCATTGTAAGTCTTCCCATGATGAAATACCAAAACACAAATTTTCAGATCGACGGCAAATAGTTTCAAACGAATTTGAGGTATAAGTCTGTAATTTCCATAAATTTAACATACATCGATAATCTGTATTTTCTGTATGACATTGAAGCTGTATTACATAATATTATCATAATGGCCAAAACTCGTTCAATGATGAGGGTCATGACGGCTGTCAAAAACGGCGTTACGTCGTAAATCTATGAACTCACCTGTTCGTCGAAAAAGCCCCTCAAAGTAAATGATCACCTGATTCTTCGACATGTGGTCATATGGGGACTGTTCCTCGTGAGCCACATAGGACGCTCAATTTTGAGTGGTACCTTATAATTCGTTTCCCTGAATTCTTCGGATCCAAAATGTGGAATCGAAGGGCCTTCCCCGTTCGTCCCTGAATGGACACCCGATGACTTTGAATGTTGTATGAATTTGTTTCTCAGTTTTCAGAACGTTGTGTTTTTTTCTACAGAATATTTCATAAAGAATATTTATATCCCCACGTCAAATTTAGCTTCATCATTAATATTCAAAATTATATTAATTTATGTTTATTATGCTCTGGGGTCAGTGAATTCTATTAAAGGTTTAAGCTGCCCTCAAAAGACCCTTATAAACTAACTCGCATACACACATTGTGACCTTGAAATCATTCTAGTATACTCCTCCCTCACATTGGAATTACTATAATTTATTTATGAATGTAGGTGGGGAGATTTCCCTCCACCCAAACAATGAGCGACGGCCTAACTGACCAAACTCAATTCTTTATTACTGTTTTATTATTTCCAATTGTTTATTTGTGTTGTTTGCTCTTCATCGTTGTTGTTGTTCTATCACACACACAAACATATTAAATGGTTTGATTAGGCCGAGAACATTTGTAGTACATTGATATTGGCTTAGCTGTTTTGTTTTTTTCGTAGGGTTTTAAATCTATAATTTATTTATAAATCAAATGAAATGTTCTATACATATACCTATACGAAGAATTTCCTTGAGAATATAAACAGCTGTGATAAAATGGTATAACATTCCAAATGTATTTTCAAGGACAATGTCAGGAGAATCAGGATATTTCGAAAATAAATTTAAATTTAACAGGGGTAACTCCAGGGTGGCATGGAAGGACATTTTTTTGTGGAAGGAGTTGAAAGCGTTCATTATAGAGGAAATGGAAGGAGTATTTGTAGAGGAGTTGGAGGAGAATTAATAGACGAGCTGAAGGGAGTCTTTATAGACGAGCTGAAGCTGGGAGTCTTTATAGACGAGCTGAAGCAGGGAGTCTTTATAGACGAGCTGAAGCAGGGAGTCTTTATAGACGAGCTGAAGGCAGTGAGTCTTTATAGACGAGCTGAAGGCAGGGAGTCTTTATAGACGAGCTGAAGGCAGGGAGTCTTTATAGACGAGCTGAAGGCAGGGAGTCTTTATAGACGAGCTGAAGGCAGGTATTCTTTATAGACGAGCTGAAGGCAGGGAGTCTTTATAGACGAGCTGAAGGCAGGGAGTCTTTATAGACGTGCTGAAGGCAGGGAGTCTTTATAGACGAGCTGAAGGCAGTGAGTCTTTATAGACGAGCTGAAGGCAGTGAGTCTTTATAGACGAGCTGAAGGATGTTTTTATAGACGAGCTGAGGGCAGTCTTTATTGTCAAGCTGAAGGGATTTTTTTGGCGAGTTGAAGGGAGTTTTTTAAGCGAGCTGAAATTAGTCTTTATAGACGATCGAACGTTTGTTTTTATATAGACGATCGAACGTTTGGGAATCATTGCAAATGTCCCATAGCACAGTTGTCGCAATCACAAAATTTTTGGCCAAAATTATTTTTTTGAAGTTTCATATTTTTATAATTTTTTTGCGCGGAATAATAAAAAACACTTCAAACCTTCAGAAAATAATTGGTTTTTCTAAATACCATTAATAGCCGCTCGTTGGTGTAATGCTAAAGTTGAAAATTTTTTGTAAAAAATAGAACAAACTGTGTGCTGTAAAATATATACTTTTTGGTGTGCTGTGTGGTCGAATGGGTATACGAAATTCAGACCAAAGTTATTATGAATCTGGAAGCTGATAATAAGTGCTTTCATAATATATAAAGAAAGAACGAAGAAAGTTGTAATATCTGGGTAGGGAGATAAAAGTTTGTGTGTATATTGAAAATTATTTTTTACAAATATTTTTGAAATCTTCTTAAACTTTAGAAAAAATGTAAAAATATCGTCTCCTCCAAAAAATTTTTGGAAGCTGGCAGGGGTATGTACTATCATATTCAGAAGAAATATTTTGCCTTATTTTGCCTTTTTTAGAAAAAAATGTATTTTTCTACTTTAAGTTGAGTGAAATTTTTTATAAATTGATGTTTTTATTGTATATAGTATTGAACTGAAAATGTGGGATAAAGAAAAATTTTCATCCGATTTTTCTTAAAATTGATATTTAAGGTTTTAATAGTATAAAAAACATTTCTGCAACATTTTTTGAAAATTGGCCCACACTGTGACATAGCCGTACCGTCCGATTTAAGATATTTTAAAGATGCTGCTGAATGCAGAAACAAAATAAAAAATGACAGATTATTACACGCTATTTAATAGAGCAATGGATACATCTGATCCACTTATATCATCTATACGCCTAAACGCCCACTTACAAGAAAGAAAGCGGTTAAACCTGCCATCTGAAGTAATCGAATTGTTAGTTTGTGAACTAAACTGTGAATTACGGCCCGCGAATGATACTGGTTGTGATGAAACCACATATGAAGAATTCGAAAAAGAATATGGCGATGAAAATATAGTTCTGGAAATCGAAATATCTACATATATTCAATAATTAATTAATTTAAAACTTAATAGAGTTCTTTTATTTTCTTTACTTAATAGTATAAAACAACCTTCTTAAGCCTGTTTTAAGTCATACTTTTATAAAAAGAGTAAATTTTGAATTATGTTTACCGCATTTTATTTTGTTTTACAACTCATGTTTGTACTAAAACATCACATTTTGTACCCTAACATTTGTATGCCTTTGCATATCTAAAAACCTAATAAATAGTACTATATTGTACCTTATGATTGCAGAAACGCGTTTTAACGGATTTGCAATAAATATTAATATTATTATAATAAATATTAATGTATTTATAAACGAAAAGTATACATTATGTTGTATTAAATAATTTTGGCCAAAAAAAATTGAATTGGGACAACTGTGCATAGACGAGCTGAAGGATGTTTTTATAGACGAGCTGAGGGCAGTCTTTATTGTCGAGCTGAAGGGATTTTTTAGGCGAGTTGAAGGGAGTTTTTTAGCGAGCTGAAATTAGTCTTTATAGACGATCGAACGTTTGGGAATCATTGCAAATGCCCCATAGGCACCTAGTCTCTATAGGTGAGGAGTAAGCAAGGGAATCTTTATAGAGGAGCGAAATCCAGGATGTCTTTTCATATAGGGGTGAGTTGAAAGGCTGAGTCTTTTTAGGGAAATGTAGAGGACATGTTCAACTTTACATATGAGTTAAGAGTCGTCCAGTTTACCACATCGCCCACTGTGCTTCCCCTGCGGAATATCACATGCTTCTTTCTATTAATTACCTGTCATACTCATTGTTGCTGCTGCTGTTAATGTGGATAATATGGCTCTGGGACGGATTAGTTGTGACTTAATTTGTTTAGTCTGTAAAAAGCGCATTGTTTTACTGCTAATCCATGGCGGAATGTCAATACCATGCAACAGTGCTAATAATAATTGTAGACAGACGATGACGGCCAATAACCATGAATATGGAAAAACAAAAAAGGAGAAGACAGTTCAAAAAAGAAAACCGAAAAGTAGAAAAGACAAGACGATGAATAAGATGTCACCCTTAGAAGACATAGATATATGTAACTACACAAGTACATATGTATGTATTTACATGGTATAGATTTCATACATAGTATTTTTTTTGACACTCAACTATGAAGGTCACAGACACACAGAGAGGCCTGTAAGTCTGCTATTGGTGGCCAGCGATGAAACGTTTGTGGCACAAATCTTGGCTGGTTGAAAGAAAGACGACAAACAAATAAACCAAAAAAAATTGAACAAAAAAATATACATAGTTGATATGAAGGTTCCCAACAGTAGCCACGTTACCATAGAACTCAAGGCATAGCAAATTATGGATTTTTCCATAATTTTTGTAATAATAAGTATTTGTGGATTTGTACTAAAATCAAAGAGGTTATATTTTTGGTACTCCAATAAAATGTACAGGAAAGTAAAGGACAGTGGAAAGGTAAATTTTTGGAGCATAAACAAATATAAAATTATTTATAGATCTTCTTTAAATAATATTAATTATTTTTTTTGTTCTCTTCCTAGGTCAAATATGATCCCGTCCAACATGACCCACAGGCAAATGTTATCGATGGCTCGGGACGTTGTTATCCGAATTGTGATTCCAGCGTGTGGCTGAGATCTTGTGTAAAGGAAATAATTGAACCTCTGGAGGGACATGTTATTGGCAATATACCCACATGGTTAAATGGTAGTCTATTGCGTAATGGCCCTGGCAATTGGAAGGTGGGCGATATGACCTTCCAACATTTATTCGATTGTTCCGCGTTGCTGCATCGCTTTGCCATTCATAACGGCAATGTGACCTATCAGAATCGTTTTGTTCAAACGGAGACAATGAAAAAGAATAATGCTGCCCAAAGAATTGTGGTAACGGAATTTGGTACAGCCTCTGTGCCAGATCCATGTCATTCAATATTTGATAGGTAAGGATAGTGTACATTATTTTTTTATTTAATTATTTTTATTTAATTATTTTTTTTTTTTTAATAATTTTGAATTTAAATATGTTCTCTTTTCAGGGTCTCAGCAATATTTCGTCCAGATAGTGGTTCCGACAATACTATGATCTCAATATATCCTTTTGGGGATGAGTTCTACACATTTACAGAAAATCCAATGATACATAGGTAAGATTAGCCTATATTAGCCCCTGAATCAATCCACGCCTATTTTGGCCATCTAAAAAAATATTCTTTAAACAATCCACGCCTTTTTTGACCTTGGAAAAACTATTTTTTAATAAATCCAACCTTATTTTGGTATATCCTCTTTTGGCCCTTAAAAACTGTTCTTTAAAAAACCGACCCCTATTTGTCCCTTGACCTTGGAAAAAATATTTTTTTATAAATCTAACCTTATTTTAGTCTATCCTCTTTTGGCCCTTAAAAACTATTCCCCTATTTTTCCCTTGAAAAATATTCGTTAAAAAATCCGCGATTTGTTGGCTTGTGGAAAAAAATATATTTTTTTAAATAGACGCCTTCTTGGATTGTAGAAAATAAATATTTTTTAATCTAGGCCAATTTAGACCCTGGAAAAAGATTTGTTATAAATCCAGGCCAATTTAGACCCTGGAAAAAATATTTTTACAAATCCACGCCTATTTTGAGCCTGGAAAAATATTTTTTATAAATCCAGGCCAATTTAGACCCTGGAACAATATTTTTTTATAAATCCACGCCTATTTTGACCTTGGAAAAACATTTTTTATAAATCCACAACTATTCTGACCCTGGAAAAATATTATAAATCCACGCCTATTTTGGCTCGGGATTTTTTTTTATAAATCCAACCTTGTTTTGGCCTATCCTGTTTTATAAATCCACGCATATTTTGACCCTGGAAAAATATTTTTCTTTGAAATCCACGCCTTGTTGGTTTGTGGAAAAAATATTTTTTTAAAAATTCATTCTTGTTGGTAGATTTTGGAAAAAAATTTGAAAGACCACGTTGCAAGATGTTGTTTTCTACTTGGTCTTTCCATCTGATTTGTGGTCTTCCCCTTCTACGAGAACCATCAGTAGGCTCGCTTTTATATGCCTTTTGAACAGGGGCATTCTCATTCATTCGCACAACATGGCCTAGTCATCGTAGTCGCTGCAGCTCAAATCGATGTCCGCATATTCACCGTCGACGCAGATCGGCCGTAGACCTTTCGGAGAATTATTCTTTCAAACACCCCAAGAGCTGCCTCATCTACCTCGAAGCTGTAGTTCTCAAGTTCCACAGTTGGTCCGAGTCTACTGGACGTCTTGCGCGTTGATACCATCAGCTTGGTCTTCTCGCCGCTTACTTCCAGACCCACTTTGGCAGAATTCTTCTCAGTTTGTTCAAAGGTGGCTGTTACCGCACGCAATGTTCGACCCATTATATAATGTCATCGGCGTAGGCGAATAACATGTGTTGTTTTGTATACAGAGTGCCTTTCTGTTCACCTTTCCGTCTCGTATGACCTTTTCCAGCAGGATGTTAAAAAGATCACTGCTGAACCTTGTTCCACTTAAAGCAATCCTGCATAGCCGTATTAATTTTGCAGGAATGCTGAACGTATATAGTTGGCACACATCGTCTTGTCTCCTTTTTTGTGCACGGGACACGAGATGCTGAGGTTCCAATCATTGGGCATGCATTCCTCTAGCCAAATTGTACTAATCAGCTGGTGCATGCTCCTGAACAGCATCTGGCCACCAGTCTTGAATAGTTCGGCTGGTAACCCGTCGGCTTGCTGCTTTATTGTTCTTGAGCCGATTAATTGATTTTATGACTTCATCTTGGCTAGGTGGTATACACTATATACCATCATCTCTTATTGTGTCTGGGGTATCTTCTTCACCGACACTATTTGATACCAGAAGCTTTTCAAAATGCTTCTTCCAGATCCTAAACACGCTGTCTGTATCTGGTACCAGGTTTCCTTCTTCATCTCTACAGAAGGATGTGCCTGCTCCAAAACCTTCGGTTTGGTGTTTTACTCGTTGGTGAAATTTTCGGACTTCATTCTGACTTTTGTACATCTCGATTTGCTCACGCTCATGTTTTTCTTGTTCTTTCTTCTTTTTTTCTGAAAACACGTTTCTCCACTCTCCTTTTCTCCCGATAATTCCCATCACATTACGTGTTGCTTTTGCTGCAGTATGTAGGGCGTGGGAAATTCTTTGCTATTGTTCTATTATCGGGACAAGAAGTGCTTTCGTCAAGCAGGTGGGTAACTTGATGGGAGTAGGCCTCGGCTACCTGTTGTGTTTCCAGCTTTTCGACGTCGAGGTTTCCGTGTTGTGTTAGATCGCACCTTTGCTGCAACATTAAGACGAGTGCGAACCTTGGCTGCTACATGGTAGTGGTCCGAATCGATATTCGCTCCTTGGATCAATCGAACGTCTAATACACTGGATGAATTCCTCCCGTCTATCACAACATGATCAATTTGATTTCTCGTTGCTTGATCAGGAGAAATCAAGGTGGCCCTGTGTATATCGAAATGCTTGAATCTGGTGCTGCTAACAACCATGTTTTTTGCAGCCGCGAAGTCAATCAACCTCATGTCGTTGTCGGATGTTTGTTCATGAAGGCTGAATTTTCCGACGGTAGGGCCAAAGATATTTCCCTTCCGATTTTTGCATTAAAATCTCCTAGCAGAATTTTAATGTCATGGCCATGGCAGCGATCATATGCCGTTTCTAGGCGCTCGTAAAATATGTCTTTGATCTGCTCATCTTTGTCTTCGGTCGGAGCATGGGCGCATGTTTTTTATTCTCCTGTCATGTCAGCTATAATACAGTGCGTAATCGTCTGATTTACTTATGCCCACAATTGAGATGAAAGAGGGATCAAGATAAGCCTGGACTTCGCCATGTTAAAGCCAATCAGAGCCTTTGCTTGGTATCTATCATCCCCTACGCCACCACGCTTATATTTTATCAACTTTTGAAAAAATAATTCGTTTATGAATTCACGCCTATATAGACTCCATGTCGTCTATAGAAACTTCCTCCAGCTCGTCTATCCAACTCCCCATAAATACAATCTCCAACTCACATTTAAGCTCCACCAGCTTGTCTTTAAATTCTGCCTCTAGTTTGTATATAAAGACTCCCTTCAGCTAGTCTATAAAAACTCCCTCTGGCTCGAACATAAAGACTTCTGCCAAATCGCCCATCCAACAGGCCAATGGAAACTTCCTCTAGTTCGCCTATAGAGACAGCCTTTCACGTATCTGTTGGGACTTTTCTCAGCTCTCTTCTCCTGTTCTGCATACAAAAAATGTTAAATATATGGCGTATACTTTATGACAGCACTTATACGCCCCTATATTTGCTGTTTCTCATTATAATCTCCTCTTTTGTTTTATTTACAGAATAAATCCCCGCACATTAGCCACCGAGGGGCGGATTTGTGTCACAGATTATACAGGTGTTGTAAATCATACCTCTCACCCGCATGTTATGCCCAATGGCACTGTCTACAATTTGGGTATGGCATCAACAAAATCGGGTCCAGTTTACAACATTATCTGCTTTCCACATGGTGAAGGTATGTTCGAAAATGCCTATGTGAAGGCTCAAATACCCTGTCGATGGAAGTTGAATCCTGGTTATATGCACACATTTGGAGTGACGGATAACTATTTCATAATTGTCGAACAACCTTTGTCCGTATCGCTGCCGGAATTCGTAAAGGCACAAATATTCAATCAAAACTTCTCAGCCTGTCTGAAATGGTTCGATAACAAACCCTGCATATTTTATTTAGTTGAACGCCGTAGCGGTGAAGTTGTGCATAAATTTCAATCCGATCCATTTTTCTACCTCCATATTATTAATCAATACGAACAGGATAATCATGTGGTCATTGATATTTGTTGTTATAAAAATCCTGAAATGATCAATTGTATGTATTTGGAATCGATGATGAATATGCAATCGAATCCAAATTATGCCTCACTTTTTCGGGGTAGACCCCTACGATTTGTCCTGCCGTTGGCAAGTAAAAGCCAAGAGGATTTAATCGGTGAATCGCAGCGTCAACTGGGACGAAGACAAAGACTTATGAAATCCTTTACGCTCTCGGGTATCAGTGCAAGACTACAACAACCAAAGCTGAAACGTTCTCAAACCGAATATGAGGATATAAATTTTGCGATGAATAATAATCCCGAAGTGACCAAAGATGATTATAATTTTACGGGTAAAAATGAAAAATATGAATTGTCAGAGAATTTAATAACTCTGAGGAATACCAAGGCGGAGGCGTATCATACAACGTCGAATGGTCCAATATTTGTGAGACCCGAAATGCTTTGTGATCTCGGCTGTGAAACACCACGTATAAACTATGAACGATATTTGGGTAAGGGTGGAGGAGAAGTTTTTTGCTAACGGAATGTGTATAATTATTTATTTCTTTAAAGGTAAACCTTATCGATATTTCTATGCAATTAGTTCCGATGTGGATGCAGAGAATCCTGGAACGGTGAGTATAACACACAAACAAACACCTCCTGAATTTAATTTATATTAAAAAATCAAGGCGTATGAGTGACAAACGTACTTATACGCATCAGGCTTACATATAGGGTTGTAAGGAGGAATTCCCGAACAGCTGGAGTTCATTTTTTTAATGAGCTGGGGGGAGTATTTATAGTCAATCTGAAGGTAGTCTTTTCAGACCAGGTTTTTCATAGACGAGAGAGGAGTATTTGTATTTGGCCTTTTCCTGGAGAGTTGGAGGGTTTATTTCTATAAGATCGGGAGAGAGAGCGTGTTTATAGAACATCTGAAGGTAGTCCTTATAGACGAGCTGGAGGGAGTCAGTATAGACGAGCTGTAGGGAGTCTTTATTGTCCAACTGGAGGGAATCTTTAAAGACGAGCTGGAGGGAGTTTTTATAGACGAGCTGAGGTAAGTATTTTTTGGAGTGCTGGTGGGAGCTAAAGGCTTAAAGAAGTCTTGGTGAATGAACTGATATTTTATATGCGACATAGAGGCCGGAGACGAACTGAGGGCCAGAAATCTTTGTGGACGACCTGACGCCAAGGGAGGCCAGCCCAGGAATCATTATAAACTATAGGTGGATTTTTTAAAAAAAATATTTTTGTGGGTTTTTGTGGCGTGGTTTTTTTTTAATATTTTTGAAAGGCTACATAAGGCGTGGGTTTTTTGGAAAAATATTTTTGAGAGGCTACATAAGGCGTGGATTTTTTATACCCTTCACCACACTGTGGTACAGGGTATTATGATTTTGTGCATATGTTTGTAACAGACAAAATGAATCAAGATAGACCCATGGTTCCTTTTGAGAATATGCATAGAATCACTTTCTGAGTAGATTTATGCATGTCCGTCCGTCCGTCCGTCTGTTGATGTTAAATTGTAAACAAAGTACAGGTCGCATTTATAATCCGATTTAAATGCAATTTGGTACAGCTTATTTATTTGGCCCAAGGATGAACCCTATTGAAATTGGGAAAAATCGGTTCAGATTTAGATATAGTCCCAATATATACATTTGCCTGATTTACGGACTTTAGTCCCTGAAATGGTGTACCAAAGTCCCTGAGAATGATGTGTGCTAAGTTTCGTGAAAATCGGTTCAGATTTAGATACAGCTCCCACTATAGTTTCGCTCGATTTTTGGTAAATAGTAGGCCAAAGTCCCTATATGTCTTCCGATTTGCACGAATTTATATATTTATATATTCATCCGATTTTAGGTAATTGGTGCACCAAAGTCTCTGAAAATCATTCGATTTGCACGCAATTTGTTATAACGTACTGAATTAAGTCTAGATTGGCGTGTGCTAAGTTTTGTGAAAATCGGTTCAGATTTAGATATAGCTCCTATATATAGTTTCGTCTGATTTTATATAAATGGTACACCAAAGTCCCTATATATTTTTCGATTTGCACGAAATTTGGCATAGCGTACTGAATTGAGCCTAGAATGATGTATGTTTAGTTTCGTGAAAATTGGTTCCGATTTTGATACAGCTCCCATATATAGTTTCATCCGATTTTATGTAAATGGTGCACCAAAGTACCTATATATCTTTCGATTTGTGCGAAATTTGGCACAGAGTACTGAATTAAGTCTAGAATGATGTTGCTAAGCTTCATGAAAAGATCCACAGCTGGGCCGATTGACACAACGTACTGAAGTAATATAAATTAGTCTCTGGCAAGTTTCCCAGAAATTGGTTCTGATATAGATATATAACAAAAGCGCGACGTCTGTTAGGATACATATGTACAATATGCCCAAAGTGGTGAAGGGTATCATATAGTCGGCCCAGTCCGACTTTACTACTTTCCCTTGGATTTGTATACCCTATACAACTATGTTGTCAGGGTATTATAGCTTTGTGAAGCCCCAAGAGTTTTTAACGCGAAATATTGGTCCTAGACCCACCTCTTAGTATACCGATCGTCATATATCAACTAGCTGAGTCGATCTAGACATATGTGTCCTTCCGTCCGTCTGTCCATTATAATTTGTAAACACGATACAGGCCACAGTTATGGAATTTCAAATTGAAATTTTGCATGTAGGATGGGTTCTGGCCAATGAAGACCCCTATTGTTGTTTGTTGTTACTAATTTTTTGTCGGTTTTTCTGGTCGCTCCAGAGGCCAATTATGACCCGAACATCGTGAAATTTTACATGGAGAAGGGGATAAAGATCGGTCAATATTTAGCGGGTCAAATGACTTTTGTGTCTATGTCCTAAAGGACATAGACCTGAGAAGTTGATAGTATATCCAAGAGGAGTGGCTGATCTTTAAATTTATACTCATATATTATTTAGTATCCCATTACCACAATAGAGGGCGGAAATATAACGCTGATCAATTTGAAATTCCATGGGGTTCCAGGACAGCGCTTATGATTTTCGGTAATGATAAGATAATACTTTTGAGATGAAGTGGACCGAAAACTTAATTTTTTGCAATTTTTCGAATCGATCTATAGGCCACAGTTATAAGCGATCATCACCAGGGATGGTCCGTAGGACGAATTTTTAGGTTTTCGACTGTCAAAAAGGTGTAAACGTCGAAAATGTCATATACCTGTATGAAATGTAAAAGTCAAGTCAATCTGGACATGTAATAAGAAGTAATGTACTGAATTTTAGAGGGTGCGGGCAAGAGGGTGCAAATGTCGCGAAATATTTCCCAGGCTCGGAATAAACTTCCTTAGAAAGTTAGAACTCCGTCGTAGTTGTGTAGGGTATCATATGGTCGGCTCAGTCCGACTATACTGCTCCGCTCACTAGTTTTAAATGTTTTTATGCAGTCAACTCCTTTATTAATCAATTTCCTAATCCCTTTCTTCTTTTACAGTTAATCAAGGTCGATGTTGTCAATAAAACCTGTCAGACATGGTGCGAAGATGACTGCTACCCTAGTGAACCGATATTTGTGCCCTCACCCAATTCACAGGATGAAGATGATGGCGTCATTTTAGCCTCAATGGTTTGGGGTGGATTCAATGAGAATAAAGTTGGTCTACTGGTGTTGTGTGCTAAGACCTTTACCGAAATGGGTCGTTGTGTTTTCCACACCAATGGACCGGTACCCAAGTGCCTGCATGGTTGGTATGCCAAGGATATTGTGTAAATTTGGAATAAGATATATATTTTATAATTTTTTAAGCTTAAAAGTAATAATAATTGGGATTTTTATATATTCTAAGAAAACAAATTGTTTTTGGCATTAAATATTTGTAAGAACAACTTTATACCCTTTTCGCTTACCTCTAATGTTTCCATATACAATAAAAAATAAAAATTATATTTCCCCATGTCCTGTTTTATTGAAAATCTCTTTATGAAATATTGAAAAAAATTTAATGCAAATACCGCTATTTTAAAATTTCATATTTATGATATTGTATATGAACTCCTCCCATTTCTTTTGGAAAATGCGATTGAGTTTGCGCCGTTCCTCGGATGACAAAATTGCATATCTAGAAGTGAAGCTTGATATTAGTATGGCATATTAAAATAAAATATCTTTCTTCTTACTTTATCGAATTCAATGCCAATTGTTTTAAAAATCTCAAATCTGCCTCGGCCGGTGCAAATGCCATGAAAGCATAGTAGAAATCATAGCTTAAACCCTTGGCATTCCATACGCCAGGATCATCGGACGATATAACGATGGGAAAATTCTCCGCAATTAAAAACGATGCCGGATGATTTCGCAAATCCCAAATATATCCCAAAACTTGATTTGACAGCGGATTCACTTCAATGGCAATGTTACGTTTCTTAATGGTCGACCACAACTGAGGATGTTTGGGCAGTGCAAAACCATGACCAATACGTTTGGTATTTAGCAGGAGGGCATCCATCATATTCCAATCGGTTTTGCCATACCAATCTGTAATTAAAATTAAGATTCAAATTATTTTTGTTTTGTGAAACATATACGAAAACTCTTACTTGTCTCTCCGGCATGAAAGAAAAAATTAGCAGTCGGTGGTAAATCTGTTAATTCATTGGCGAATTTGTGCAGCGGATCACCGGCATCTTCGTTGCCAATCAAATCAAAGCCGATAATGAAATTTGGTTTAGCATTGCTGTAAGGAAGATACAAAATAATTTACTGAAGGGGGATATCATTTCATCAACCCTCAAAAACTTTGTGCATTTGTTTGTAACAGACAAAAGGAAACTTATGGTTCCTTTTGAAAATATGCATAGAATCACTTTCTGAGTCGATTTATACATATCCGTCCGTCTATCTGTCCATGTTAAATAGTAAACAAAGTACAGGTCGCATTTATGATTCGAATTGGATGAAATTTGGCACAGTTCTTTTATTTCGCCCAAGGTCGAACCCTATTGAAATTGGGAAAATTGATTCAGATTTAGATATAGCTCCCATATATTTTTTCGCCCGATTTAAGGTAAATGGTACCCCAAAGTCCCTATTTATCTTCCGAATTGCATGAAATTTGCCATATGGTACTGAAATAAGCCAAGAATGATATTTGTTAAGTTTTAGCT
The DNA here is from genome assembly GCF_032173495.1 of Musca vetustissima. NCBI lineage: Eukaryota > Metazoa > Arthropoda > Insecta > Diptera > Muscidae > Musca > Musca vetustissima. Next base: position 137,027 of record NW_026873766.1, read on the forward strand.
CCATGATATTTGTTAGATATAGCTCCCATATATATTTTCGTCCGATTTAATGTAAATGGTGCCCCAAGTCCCTATTTATCTTTCGCTGTGCATGAAATTTAGCATAGCGAACTGAATTAAGTCTAGAATAATGTGTGGTAAATTTTGTGAGAATCGGTTCAGATTTAGATATAGCTCCCATATATAGTTTCATCCGATTTAATGTAAATGACGTACCAAAGTCCCTATATATATTGCGATTTGCTCGATATTTGGCTTTGGGTACTGAATTAGGTCTAGAATGATGTGTGCTAAGTTTCGTGAAAATCGGTTCAGATATATTATGCAAATAGTGCACCAACGTCCCTATACATCTTTCGATTTGCACGAAATTTTGTCAGAAATCGGTTCAGATATAGCTCCCATATATATTTTCGTCCGATTTAATGTAAATTGTGCAATAAAGACCCAAAGATTGGCCGACCCGCTCACAATGTTTTACAATGTACTGAAGTTACTACAACCTTTCATGTGTCATGTTTTCTTGATGCCTATTCATGTTTATTGTACACCAAGTCATCAATGGCTGCCTGATTGATATTACATTTTAAACAGTGAAGCATACCAAATAGCGTGTGTAAAGTTTGCTCTAAATCTATTTGCAAAAATTAGAATAGGTTGCAGAATGACATGTGTTGGGATTGATGTTAGTCGGTTTACTTATAATTCCTTCGAAAAGGCGACGTATGTTAGGATACATATGTAGAATACACCCAAAATGGTGAAGGGTATCATATAGTCGGCCCAGTCCGACTTTTCTACTTTCCTCACAGGTTTAGTACGAAGATGTGCTATGCAATGAGAACACAAAATACGAAATTGCAGCCAATTCGGTTGAAAAATCTGGCCAAAATCCCAAAAACACCTAGTATCGACGGGTACCGTTATATTGGGGCTACATCAAAACGTGGACCTATACATATATATATATATATATATATATGTATCAATTGCAATATCAATTATTCTGGGATTACTAGCAATACCTGTGCAAAATGTCAGAGCTTTATTTTAAATATTGCGATCTCTATCGTGATTTCAACAGACGGACAGCCAGATAGATGGAGATTCATAAATTGACATAGAATTTTATTCTGATCAAGATAATATATACTTATGGGGTCTGCAATGAATATTTCAAGGTTTTGCAAAAGGACTGACAAACTTATGGTAGAGGGTATAAAATTTGATTACGGGTCGGAATATTTTTAAACCGATTTTTTTTTGCCGCTGTTCAAAGGTGTCCCTGGAAGAAACACTTCGTTGCAAATAGTCACTTCATGATACTCCTCCTCCTCATGATACCACTGGCCCATTTACATATATAGGAGACGGATTTATACGTACATCGGCACAACAGGATATTGTTGCTTAATCTTCCATGTATTTGCCTCTTGGAGAAGATTGCCCGAGCCAAGCACGTCAGAACTGAACTAGATAGATAAAGGTCCAGCGTTAGAAGATAGAGCTCCTAGATCAAAAGGCATTTCAAAACCAGTGAGCGAAGCAGTAAGTTTCGGTCCACTTCATCCCAATATTATTGTCTGATCATCACCGAAAATTAAAGGCGTTGTCCTTGACCTGGATCCTCATGGAAAATTTCAAAGTGATCAGCGCGACATTTCCGCCCTCTATTGTAGTAATGGGTTACTAAATAATATATGAATACGTAAGCATCTGTAAATATTTAAGTGTTACTCTACGACAATATTTGGTATCAATTTAAATGTCAACCGTTCGTCTTGGATATACTAGCAACTTCTCGGGTCTATGTCTTTCAGTGGTAATATATACGCTATAGAATACACATATAGACCGATATTTTACAAAACTAGCATGTTTTTAACAGCCTAAATGCCAAACAACCATTTTAGTTTCGCTAGAACCATGGATATGCCCTACTTGATTTTTCAATGATGTCTCTCACTCTCTAAGAAAGTTGAATACCAAAATTCAGGCGCTTTGATTGGAAAATTGGTAAATGGAGCTATAAAAAAACCGTGGTGCAATAGCACAAGGTAGTGTATATTTTTATAGCTATGGGAGTTATTTTCAAAATTTCAAAAAAAAAAACTTATAACACATCATTCTGATATCAATTCGGTAAGCTGTGCAATCAAACAAACGTAGGCATATTGGTAAATCAGACAAAAATATATATGAAAGCTATATCTAATGCTGAACCGATTTCAAAATAACTTTGACGACGGGCATGATAACTCCTCACTGGAACATCGGAATCCGAAAATTGCAACGGTGTTAGAAAGAGTACATTTCTGACTCTCGTATTGAGTTCGTTTTGAATAAAGTTTTGAAATTTTGCATATACATTGCTACTGCTTATAGGATGTTGATATAACGGTAACCCCAATATTCAGTATTTTGAAGCTTTTTGACACAGTTATCAACCTAATCACCAGTAATTTTGAGTATTGAAATGAAAATGTTTCTACTTAGCATTATCAATATTGGTCCCCTATTTAGTTTAGCCACATAATGGTACCAATCAATACTAGAAATTTGCAAGCTTATGGGGGTTTCAACAGAATTGGTTATAATTTAATATTGGACAGAAAATCTCCCTACTAAATATTGTCAATATTGATCCATGTTTCGGGGTACCCCCATATAACCGTACCCCCCAATATTCGGTATTTTGGAGCTTTTGGTCACGTTTTCAATCTAATGAGCTTTAATGCAGTATTTTTGATTATCATAGGGTAAAAATCTTCCTACTAAAAATGATCAATATGGGTCCATTTTTTAAGGATAAACCCCATATAACGCTAATTTCGGTATTTTGGTGAGTTTGGACATATGTTTCAACCAAATCGGTTATAATTTTACATTTTGTAAGGTTATTGAGTAGAAAATTCACTATTAAAAATCAGCAAGGAAAGTAGTAAAGTCGGACGGGGCCGACCCATCACCACTTTGGGTATATTCAATAGATGAATCCTAACAGACGTCCCATTTTTGAAGGACCATCAACATGAAATTGGATCCATAAACATGTTGTTTAGGCGAGGGACTTGCTCTACTCATCGCTCGGAGGACCAAATGTTTAGGCGAGGGGCGTGCTCTACTCCTCGCCGTGGTGTATGGTGGTTGGGGGGATCAATTTATTAACTCAGAATATGATATATGAGCAATGACAGGATGAAATGGCCAACTTAAATCAAAAACAGGTAAGTTTAGTTCCTAAATGTGTTTTCCCATATACTTACTGCAACTGTTTGAAGGTCATTATTCGCTGGCCGATTTCATCAACGGTACCCTTATTCCGTTTGGCATAAATAACTTTCATACCCAAAAAATCTGGATGTTTAACTTTGAAACTTTCAACGATTTTCTCCAGTTCTGTGGCCACTTCAAAAGAGTTAAAGGTGCGATTATTATCACCATAAAGCTGGAAAATAAAAACAACAAATTAATGCAACAACATTCAAGAATAAAATATAAATAAAAATAATTTAAATTCACCTTCCCTTATAACCTACATTCTTACCGGTGACAAGGAGGCTCTTATTTCCGCATATTGAATATTATCCTCACACAGCTCCTCCAGCATACGCTTGTGATAATTACAGAATGCCGGTTGATATTTAAACATCTGGTCCATGGTAATAAAAATGTTCTCAAAACGTTTCCACAGTTTTCGGGTGTCGGTGATCATGGCTGCAAAAACGAACGAACCACACACAAACAAACAGACAACAAGCCCCCCCCAGTCAATTGATATTCAAATTAGAAAATAAATCGCCCACAACAACAACAACGAGAATTGCAACAATCGCACAATGTACTTACATTCCGGATGCATGGTGTACATGTTGATATGTTTCTCTAAACGCTTTTCATAGACTCGCTTATCCTCGGCATTGACACGTTCCAAGCACACATTCGTTATTTCGCTGTGACACTGCGCTTGATCGTAGGTGAAGATCAGTAGGCCACTCACATCGCGACATGTGTACAAATTATATAAATTGGTTAAATTACCAATTACCCACTTGGATGTGACCATACCTTTGTTGTGGCCATGCAGCAGGGCTCCTTTGGGCATTTTCTGAATGATGCGGAAGACTTCGCTTTGCCGCAAGAATTGTTTGCCCTGAAAGAAATGCATTGCCGGTGGGTATTTGGTGGGATCTTTAAGGCCTTCAGTAATCTATGGAGTAAAGGGAAAATGAATAGAAGAACATTTTAAATATTTTTAATAATAACATACCTCCTCTCGTTTGGCATTCATGAGAATGCTATTGGCCTTTTCTTCAGCCGATGATAACCAAACATTACCACCCAATGAAGATTGTCTTTCGGCTTCCATAATTTTTTGGCGCAAGGCATCATAAGCTGAAAAGGGTTAAGGATTTCTTTAAAAAAATTATATAATTATTTTGGAGCAACTTGGTTGGAAAAAAGAGGTAAAACTTGGCACAATAGATTTGTATTTATAAGCGACTATATGTAATTCCACCAAAGACACACTCCCGTTATGGTAAATTTGTTCGGAATGCAGCTTTATAAGTGGTGGGCCAATCATCTACGTCCAGTCGACTGATAGTAAGAGAAGGTATAGCCTACCCGAAGTTAAAGTAGATTGGAACGGAAATCCATCAACTGGTGGTGGCCATTCCGGCTCTAATATCAAGAAGACGAGTACAGCATCAAAATCTTCCGTGAGTCCCGCAAGTCCAAAATGACTAACCGAACTTACGAAAGAAGAAGACTGCATCAACAGTGACAATCAAAACCAATAAGGAAAGTAGTAAAGTCGGAACGGGGCCGACTATATGATACCCTTCACCACTTTGGGTATATTCAACAGATGTAGCCTAACAGACGTCGAAGGACCATTAACAGGAAATTGGATCCATAAACATGTCATTCTGCAACCTTTTCAAATTTTTCCTTTGGTCAGTTGTAGAGTTGCTTCTTACAATGGGACAAAATTATGTAAATCAATTTAAAGCAAATATCAATCGGACTCTCATTGATTATTTGGATAAATATCTAATAAACATAAGGAGTTTGGTGCACCATTTACTTAAAATCGAATGAAAATATATATGAAAGATATATCGAAATCTAAATCGGTTTCATCGAAACTTGTCACAGGTTAGGTTGTAATAATTTCAGTATTATAACCTAACCTTCAGTTTTGTGCATATCGGCCAAATTTTGAGTTCTTTGTGCATCATTCACTTAAAATCTGGAGAAAATATATATGAGAGATCAATCCAAATCTGAACCGATTTCAAGAAACTACTAACTTTAGTACGTTGTGCAAAATTTTGTAGCAAACGGCCAATCTTTGGGTCTTTGGTGAAACTCTTTTACTTAAAATCGGACGAAACTATATATAGGAGCCGATAGTAACTTCAGTACGTTGTTTAAAATGTTGCGCCAATTTTGTGTAAAATCGGACGAAAATATATATGTAGAAGCTATTAATTTATATTAACTACAGTTCATTGTACAAAATTTTGTGTCAATCGGAAAAACGTTGGGTCCTCAGTGTACAATTTACATGAAATCGGAACACAATATATGTAGATTTTCACGAAACTTAGCACACCTAATTCTAAATTTCATTCAGTACGGTATGTCAATTTTTTTGCAAATCGTAGTAAATATAGGCACTTTGGTGTACCACTTACATTAAATCGTATGAAAATATATACGGGAGCTATATATAAATCTGGACCGATTTTCAGGAAACGTAATACACATCATTCTAGACCTAATTCATTACTCTATGCAAAATTTGGTGGAAATTGAAATGGACGTTAGGGAACCATTTACATTAAATCAGAGGAAAATATATATGGAAGCTATATCTAAATCTGAACCGATTTTTCCCAATTTCAATATGGTTCGTCCTTGAGCCAAATAAATGAGCTGGACCAAACTTCATCCAATTCAGATAATAAATCCTACTTGTACTTCGTTTACAATTAACCATCAACAGACGGACGGACATGCATAAATCGACTCAGAAAGTGATTCTATGCATATTCTGAAAAGGAACCAAGCCCATGGTTTCCTTTTGCCTGTTACAAACATATGCACAAAGACATAATACCCTGTACGACAAGCGTGGTGAAGGATATAATGATCGAAGTAGGTGTAGAAAACAAAACATAGTAGTTCCGTTCCAGAACCTAAAAGAATCTTCTATTTTTACAAGTTTTGCAACTTTTTAATCGATAATAGTCCCTGAACCCACAAAACAGGTAAAACATTGAACCAAATTTAAGAGAGCACAAAACAAAGTGGCGTTCTCTTTGTAAACGTTTTACTCGAAAAATGTTTCCGATTCAAAATGGTAAAGAGGAATGCCAACTTCTGATTGGCTGTTATGTTGACTTTGAAGTATTGCACATCTAATTTGGCATATTTATTGGATTTGCGTTCCCGAACTTTATAAATTATTTTGTACTCTGAGAGCGATTTTGAAATGTTTCCCCTTTACTAGCTTTACTATTAAAAAAGTACTGAAACAGACCAACTAATTATAACTACAAATTTTAGAGTTCATCTGTTTGTACAGTAGAATTGTTTTAGTTTTGTCCAAGCAAAAATGGAGACAATGGTCTTATCCATAAATTATTATTTATTTCATTACGAACTTTGCATTAATGTTTTTTTTTAAGTTACCAGATTTAAAACTGAAAAAAAATACGATGTCTTTATTTTTGAAAAGTTTATGCGGCATTTATTAACCTTGCAATTTTAGTTGCATTAGTTTTGGCCACCTGGAGGTATTCTTCATCCTATGAAAAGCTGGAGGTATTTTTCTTCCTATAGGAGAGTTTGAGGTAATTTTCTTCCTAGAGGAGAACTGTAGGTATTCTTCTTCCTGTTGAAGAGCTGCAGATATTCTACTTCCTGTGAAAGAGCTGCAGGTATTATTCTTCCCTTGAAAGAGCTGCAGCTATTCTTCTTCCTATGGAAGAGCTGAGGGTATTCTTCTTCATATAGGAGAGCTGCAAGTAATTCTCTTCCTATAGGAAAGCGGGAGGTATTTTTTTCCTATAGGAGAGCTGGAGGTCTTCTCCAGCTATTCTATTCTGCTTCCTGTGGAAGAGCTGCAGGCATTCTTCTTCATTTGAAAGAGCTCGATGTATTCTTCTTCCTATAGGAGAGTTGGATCTATTCTTCCTCCTATAGTAGAGCTGCAGGTATTCTTCTTACTGTGGAAGAGCGGTAGGTATTCTTCTTCCTGTAGAAGAGCTTCCTAAGGAAAAGCTGCTAGTATTCTTCTTCCTGTGGAAGAACTGCAGATATTCTTCTTCCTATGAAAAAGCTGGAGGTATCATTCTTCCTATATGAACGCTGCATGTAATTTTCTTCCCATAGGAAAGCTGGTGGAAGAGATTCTGGTCTTCTTATTCCTAAGGAAGAGCTGCTGGCATTCTTCTTCCTATGGAAGACTTTCTTCTTCCTATAGAAAAGCTGGAGGTATTTTTTACTATAGGAGAGCTGGAGGTATTCTTCTTCCTATAGGAGAGCTGGAGGCATTCTTCTTCCTAGAGGAGAACCGTATGTATTCTTATTCCTATTAAAGAGCTGCAGGTATTATTCTTTCCTTGGAATTCTTTTTCCTGTGGAAGAGCTGCAGATATTCTTCATCCCGTGAATGAGATGCATGGGATGCATCTAATGGGCTCATTAGATTCGAGACGTAAAAAAAAAACTAAAATCACGCGGAATTCTACACCATTTGAGTGAACTTTCTTAAATTTAGACTCAAAAAATAGGGTTTTTATAAAAATTTACGCACCAATTGCAAAGAAGCTACAGTGAGCATATTCATGAGATATAAACTAAACGAAGCAAAATCACGAGTTCTACAATCCTATAATCAGTTTAGCCCATTATCTTGTTGCGCGTCCTGATTATAAGAAAAATTGAAAAAATACCGAAAATCCGGCTTTAAAATGTCAGCATCCGTTTTGGGTGGATGCAGTGATTATATCAAAAAATCATACATTAGAATCATATTGTCCATGGGGTATTCTGCAACTTAGTCACTGATCACATGTGCGTGCGTTGTGTAGTTTAGCCACAAATCAGGAACGAAAACAAAAATACTCGTTGGCTTCAACACATTTTCACCCATTTTTTTACATTACCACCATCACAGCTTCCACCCAACTTATTATTTATTACAAATATTTCAAGATTTTGACAAGAAAACTTCATTTTATAGAAATGAATTTAAATTATATGCAATATGTTCATAATTCGCAAGTTATAACCTTGCAAACCTCAGTTTCGAGGAATCTAAAAGAATTTTGTAATTTCCCATATACACTCACTACACCTTGTGTGTATAATGAATTTTTAAGAAGTACAGATCTCATTATTAACTATAAGAAAAGTTTTTTCTACACATTTTAGCACCTTCTAGCATTTTTTATGAAAAAAGTTTTGGCAACATTGGTCCTTAGGCCAAATAAGTGACCTTGACCAAATTTCATCCAATTTGGACCATAAATGCGACCTGTACTTTGCTTAGAAAAATACATGGACGTACATTCATTAATCGACTCAGAAAGTGAGTCTATGCATATTCTCAAAAGGAATCGTAGGTATATATCGATCACTTTTGCCTGTTACAAACATATGCACAAAGACATAATACCCTGTAGCACAGTGTGGTAAAAACTTCAGTATAAATATTAAATTGTGCAATATTTTTATTAAATTGGATACACAATCTACTTCTAAAAAATCTAAAAAATGGAAAATTATAATGAAAATATACGAATATCGATTTCATGTCTGTTGGCGTGATACCGAATAGCAGTGAAACCCAAAAAATAAAGAAAAGAAAAACGAAATAGTATTTAATAAAGATTTTCAATCTTTATTGTAAAGTAGATGGGTTTCGTGAGAAACAAGAGTTTACCTTAGCGTGCGTTAACTACGATAGCGAGAGAGATGTTTATTCAAGCGAGAGATGTCTATTCAACGATATCGGGAAAGCAAGTTTAAACAACGGGAGTTAGAAAGCAAGTAATGTTGGGATGTGCATGAAAGCTACAGCAAGGCCGTGATCAACAACTACGACCACAGCATTGGAAAGCGCCTGTTTGCATCCGAACTAAGCGAATGTGGCTTCCAGGAGATATAGTAGAAGAGAGCGAAACTCTCCCCTACAATCCGAACTAGGCGAATAAGGCTCCTGGAAGATATGCAGAGAAGATTTCCTCATTTTCCTCCGAAGAACGGCCAATTAAAGTGGTTAATTGTAAAGCTGTAGAAGGGGAAACAATGTATCGAACATATACATTGCCGTAAGCAATGTATCGAATTTATACAATGTCTGTGGGTCCTAAAATATTATGAGTTACAGTTTTTGTCAAATATTTGGAGGTCAAAAAGTCACGTCTTGTAAAAGGTTACGGTTCAAGAAAATAAAGACAAAACGAGCACGCAAGCAGTCGAGTTGCACGTTTGTTTATTACAAATGAGCCGTTTTCGTATGTGTTTTCTATAACGTAGGTAATCGTCGGGTCTTAAGTGCTACGTTATAATGAAGTTCAACTGTATTTAATAAATCCTTCCACAATCATTTGACTGCTAATTAATTACATCACTTATATTTTATATCACCGATCATTTTTTCATCTGTTTTAAAAATGCTTCAGTAATATTTGGACTTGGAATCGGGTTATTATTTTTCAATTTAGTATTAACACATTTTAGTTGATCTATATTATGTCGCTTAATTAATTTAATTTCCTTATAATTGTCACATATTAGAATATTGCGGATCCGTTTAAAATGCGATTGCAGCAATAAATGTTCACATAAACACGCATTATTTTGAAATACACATTATTAATTTCAAAAAAGTCCGTAGTGTTTGTGTAAATAACATAACTATTTTGCAGGATAATCATTTTCACCACACATTTACAGTTTTAATTTCTTATATACTTTTAATTTTATACATTTTGTGTATAGAAAATTCACCAGGATATTTTGCTGCGCACCTGTTGGTAAATTATCATAGATCACTTTGATTGTAAAGTTGGCTATTACAGCAAAGGATATAAAAACGAAACAGTCCATAAATAGAAAAGAACAATACATTATTTTTTTTTTAATATTTTCTTTGGTATCGTTAACAGATTGGTGCTTTACATTTTTTGGGGGATTTACTTTTTTTGGTTTTGGGTTTCCCTTTGGTTTTCTATCCAATATTTCTTTGATCATTTATAAATTTTCCATTACCGATTTTGAGACAATTTTCTTTTTATTTTTATTTTTTGTTTGGTTAGTTGCATTCATTCATTTAGTTGCACTCACACATTTCCATTGAATGAACATATTTGTGTAATAAAATCACGGTCAGTAGTAGTAGTAGGTTAGGAAGAATATCTAGTTTAATTTCCATTATTGTCCTATTTTTTGAAAATATTTTTTTCCCGTATCTTATTTTTGTTTGCGTTTATTTCAAAAAATGAGATGTTTTACGTTCCACAGATGCACTGCTACTGAATTCAATGCGCATTTGCTGCCCCAATGAGAGAGATGACTCGAAAATTGCATGTATCATTTTAAACCAGCTGTAATGGTTGGGAACACCATTTCCAAACTGGTATTGTAATTGGAATCCTTGGAAATATAAATATGAATAGTAAATTATGCTGGCAGTTGTCAAGGTACATAAGATAAGGTTTGTATTTTTTGTTTATTATTAATGCGGTTTAGCTGTGAATACAGTTCTCCCTCATTTTATATAACAACCATTTACGCTACATTGATGTTTAACATTTAAAGTTTAATTTTGCCTCTGATGGTCGTCGAAGTGACTGCGGATGTGTCCATATACAATATCCTTTAGATAGAACAGACATATGATCTTTGGAGGACCATTGAAATCGGATGAAACTTGTTAACTACATAGATATTTGAACCAACCCATACACATACAGGAGCTATACACATACCAATGTGAAATCTATGAAAAATTTCGTATAAATCGAATTAACATAGGCTCTTCGGAGTACTATTTACATCCAATCGAACGAAAATATATATTGGTGTTATATGCAAATCTGAAACGATATCAACAACACTTAACACAAAACATTTCAAACTCAATTCAACATCTCACCATTGGGAGTTTAGTGCACTATTCATATGAAATCGGACGGAAATAAATATGGGAGCTATATCTTAATTTGAACCGATTTCAACAAAACTTCATATATGTCACTCTGTGCTTAATTCAGTACACTGTGCACAATTGTGTCATAGTTGGACAAACCGTGGGAATTTGGTTCACCATTTACATAAAATCGGACGAACATATATATGGGAGCTATATCTAAATCTGAACCGATTTTTATTAACCTTAAACCACATCACTCTAAACTCAATTAAATACCCTCTGCCAATGGGTGCTATAGGTAAATCTGAACCGATATCAACAAAACTTAACACAACACATTCCAAACTCAATTCAATCTATACTAATAAAAGAGTAAAGCGATTGACTGACTGATTTAACGATTCATCAAAGCCCAGACGAAACGGCTGAAGCTAGAATCTTGAAATTTTGGGTGAGGGTCACTCTTGGTCCAAAGCTGATAGATTCGTACTAGAACGGTACGAAAAGTACTAAATGTGAACTAGAACTTTTAAATTTTACATAAGGGCAAAGGGGTTTCTGGACATTCGAACTATAACTATGCGAAAAGTACTAAAATGTACTAAATTTGGTACAATTTCGAAAAGTACTAAATGTGATACCGGTAGAACTAGAACTCTTAAATTTTACATGAGGGTCACTGTTGGAGTGTAGAATCGATATGGCAAAGTGTTTTTTGGACATTCGAACTATAACTATGCAAAAAGTACTAAAATGTACTAAATTTGGTACAATTTCGTAGCATGTGAATGGATAAAGCTAAAAACTTAAAATTTGGAATGCGAAAAAGGATTGAGATGCAGGGTCTATTTAAGGAGATGGTTTTGAAAGCGTGTACTCATGTGTACTATGTGGTAATATATTTGGCACAAATTTAATTTGGAGATACAAATTGAACTGGAATCCTGGAATTTGAAATTAACATTACCTTCGGAGTGTTGGAATGGGATATGAACTTAGTTTTGGAAATTTGTTACTTATGTGTACGAAAAGTACTAAATTGTACTTTAATTGGTACAATTTGGATTTGGGTGAATCGACAGAGCGGGAACAATGAAATTTGGCATCAGGATCACTGTAGGGGTGTGGGATTGGGGTCAGGATTTAGTTTAAAAAATTAATACTTATGGGTACTAAATGGTACTAAATTTGGTACAATAGAGTTAGAATCATGAAATTTGGAGTCAGGATCACAGTTGAGGTGTAAGATTGAGATATGTAAAAGATTTAGGAATTTGTACTAATGTGTACTAATAGAGTTGGAATCCTGAAACTTGGATTTGCGATCACTGTGGGGGTGTAGGGTTGGGGTATGTAGGATGGTTTGGAAATTGGTACTACTATGATTTGATTTGTGAGTGAAGCGATAGAGTTGGAATACTGAAATTTTGATTTAGGATCACTGTGGAGGTGTAGAATTGGGATATGTAGGAAGTTTTGGAAATTAGTACTACTGTGTACTAAATTTGGTACAATTTGAATTGTGGGTGAACCGATAGAGTTTGAATCCTGAAGCTTGGTTTAGGATCACTGTGTGGTTTGTGTTAAGTGGGAAGTTTTGGAAATTCGTACAATTGTGTACTAAATTCGGTACAATTTGAGTTGTGGGTCAACCGATAAAGTTGGAAACCAGAAACTTGGATTTAGGATGACTGTGGGAGTGTAGGAATGGGGTACGTATGAAGTTTTGGAGATTGGTACAACTATATACTCAATTTGGTACAATGTGAATTATGGGTGAACCAATAGAGTTGGAATCCTGAAACTTGGATTTATGATCAAGGTTAAGGGTATGTAGGAAATTTTGGAATTGGTACTACTGTGCACAAAATTTGGTACAATTTGAATTTTGGGTGGACCGATAGAGGTGGAATCCTGAAACTTATATTTAGGATCACTGGGGTGAAGGTTTTGGGATAAGTAGGACGTTTTGAAAATTCGTGCTACTGGGTACTACATTTGGTACAATTTGAATGTTGGTAAATTGATAGAGTTGAAATCCTTAAACTTGAATTTAGGATAACTGCAGTGGTGTAGGTTTGGGTAAGTAAGACGTTTTGGAAATTCGTACTACTGTGTACTAAATTTAATACAGTTGGTACAATTTGAATTGTGAACCTATGGAGTTAGTGCGCTATGCAAAATTTTGTCCCAAAAATATATATGGGAGCTATCTGAATCTGAACCGATTTTAACAAAACTTCACGTATGTCAATCTGTAGTAATTTTTGTACGTTGTGCTAAACGCTGTCTCAATCGGATAAACATTCGGAGTTTCGTGCACCATTAAGATCAAAACGGACGAAAATATATATTGGAGCTATATCTAAATCAGAATCGATTTTCTTCAATTTCAATAGAGTTCGACCTTGGGCCCAATAATCTGTGGCAAATTTCATCCAAAGCTTTGTTCACAAGAATACATAGATTGAAGGACATACATAAATCGTCTCAGAAAGACATTATATGCCTATTCTCGAAAGCACCCATGGATCTATCTTGTTTTCTTTTATATGTTACATACATATGCACAAAGCCATAATACACTGTACCACAGTGTAGTGAAGGGTATAAACATCCAACAGACAACTCTAATAGAGAAACATTTATGTTTATTACTAAAAAATTAAAAAATATATATATATTTTTTATTTAACGTGCCAACTCACTCTAGACATACTGTATTCTGTACACATATAGGCGATGAATAGCAGTTTTCCGAACAACATTTTCTTCAGCGATTAAGCACATTTCTAATTCGGTTGGTATATAATTAAACCAAATTGTCGTATTTGGGGTTCTAAGAATTCTCATTGAAGTATACGTTTTGAATATGTGGTTTCAACAAGAAGTTTCCAGATGCCACCCAAATGGAGCGCATGTGTTTTTTTTTTTTTTTTTTTTTGCAAGAGACTTTTCCTCGCCGCGTAATTTATCATCGTGACAATATCAACTGGTCTTTAAGATCCTGCGATATGATGTAGTGTTTCACATACTTACTTTTGAAAACACGAAATGGATAACCCTGTATATTGGTAACTTTAAATTTGCAGTTTTGGTTTGGCATGGAGTATCATATATTCGGCGCCGAAAGATTCCGATCCTTTACTTTGTGGTTTTTATTTTAATTAGTTATTTCGCAGTGCTATCGTGTTGACAGTTTATTATCCCTTCTAAAATATTTTTTTTATTAAAATTTGACTTTGAGTTTTACAAGTGACAGATTAATTTTAAAATATTTACTTACAAATATAATAAACAAAATAATATAAAACCATTTTAATTTCCCATTACAAATATCAATATCAGGAGCTGCACCGCAATCTTGAAGGTATTAATCTGCCTACGAATTTATCAAATGTACTACTGTCAGGCGATACAGTTCAGATGTCGCATGTCGTAAGTCTCCCATAATATGAAAGGATAAGTTATGAATGACATTTTACAAAGCCTTTAATGTGTTTATAAATAACTTATGTAGAACGTATCACAGCGTCTTAATTAGAGTTTTAAATGTTGTTGACAATCTGGAAATATTCCGCAACATCATCGAGTTGTAAGTGTATATATAGATTCGAATTAAATCAAAAATGGGGAGGTGGTCACTTAAGGCGTAGATTTTTTAATAGCGTTTTTTTAAAGGATTTTTTAAGAAAATATTTTTTCAATGGCCAAAATATTCGTGGATTCATTAAGGAGTAGATTTTTTTAAGAATATTTTTTTAAAGACCATTCGGGAGTAGATTTATTTGTTAACGAATATATTTTCAGGGGCTAAAATCGGCGTAGATTTTTAAAGAATATTTTTCCAACGGCCAAAATAAGCGTGGATTTTTTAAAGCATATTATTTCAGGGGCCAAAATTATTGAATATTTTTAAGGGCCAAAATAGGCGTGGATTTGTTAAAGAATATTTCTTTGAAGGGACACAATGGGTTTGTATTTGTTAAAGAATATTTTTTTGAAAGGCCAAGATGGGCGTGGATTTATTAAAAAATATTTTTTCAAGATCCAAAATAGGCGTGGATTTATTAAAGAATATTTTTTTTTCAAGGTCCAAAATAGGCGTGGATTTACTAAAAACCTTAGTCATAGCTGCAACTTTCAGGATTCCAGTTCTACCCATTCACCAAATTTAGTACTTTTCGTACCCATAAGTCCAAATTTCGAAAACTACCTCAGTCATGCACTCCAATAATAATCTTAGGTCCACATTTAATGATTCCTACTCGATCCGTTCACCAACATCCAAATTGTACAAAATTTAGAACACATAATTACGAATTTTAAAAACTACCGTCATATAGCAATACTGCAATCCAACAGTAATTTGAATTCCAAATTTCAGGATTCCAGCCCCATCCGTTCACGCAAAATCCAAATTGTATTAAATTTAGTACCATTTAGAACTTTTTGTACCCATAAGTACGAATTTCCATTCCAAAAGTAATTTTAATTCCCAATTTATCTGTTCACCTAAATCCAACTTGTACCAAATTATCCCCCTTGTAACATTTAGTAATTTTCGTACACATAAGTACGATTTTTTAAAACTACATTAATACTGTACTCCAATTTTAGTCCTAATTCCTATTTTCAGGATTCCATCTCTATACGCTCAACTAAATACAAATAGTACCAAATTTAGTACCATTTACTACTTTTAATACACATTAGTACGAATTTCTAAAATTCAAACCCTTCTAGTTCGAAGTACAAAAACCCAGCCTTATTTCATGCCTACAACCAACAACAACCCACACTCAAAATTTCAAGCTTTAGCCGTTTCGTCTGGACGATAATCTGCCAGTAAGTCACTCACTCACTTATCACTAAGCTATTTAATATATTAAGATATAAAGTTGTACATAACCAAATGGCGGCCGACGTGGGGTCCATCTGTAGAATCTTTCTAGAACCTATAAGAAACTAATAATCCCTTGCATTATTTTTGGAAATGGTTTAGTTCCATAGTTAAGTGTGAGTGATATAATGAATGAAAAACATCATCACAAATCATTTGTCCGTCACAATTTCATTTAAAGCCAGAGACACATAAAAAAAGAACCAACGCTCCGATTCTGTGGTTCGCATTCATTTTTTGCTTGTTAGGCCAGGGTGCCTTTGTTGTGATTTTTTGATATTTTTTCTGTATTATTATGAAAAAATATATGTTTTGGTTCATTGTCATCATCATCATCGTCGTCGTCGGAGTGATGGTAATGACGACGATGCTGATCACCCTCTACCCCGATAGAGGCAAAACAAGCTGAAAATAGAAAAGAAAATATTTTCACACAGTGACCCATTCACGTTTGTGTTGCGTCTCTTCCCCTAAATCCTTTATCTATTGTGAACATATAATTCCTGCATCACTTTCATTTCACATCAAAACATGATTTGATGACGTCCGAATCTGGGTGGAGAATAGAATGAATGGTGGTTGGATGAACGGTGATGGGTGCAGCAACAGATTGTTAGCTGCTTATGATGATGCTGCTGCTGCTACTGGCTATGCCAAGGGTTGTGGCTGTTGGTGGCGATGTTGTTGCTGATAGGAATTCTGATGGCCGTTGCTGATGTGAATGATCCACACAGAATGAATGAATGAACGCAGGCAGCAGCAGCAGATTCTAACTTTCGTTTTGTTATCACGTTCAATTGTCAAGTTCACTGGTGCAATTTGTTAAATATATATACAATTTAATTTACTATTTGATATGTTTATAAACAAATTATATTAGTCGTCTGTATGTGTGCGTGTGTAGCAAACATTATGCTGTGTCAAGTACAATGTGGGAAAGATAAGAACTGAGGCCACTGCCATTATTACTATTCAAGATGATTATAATTTTTTTATTGGAAATCAATTAAAAGGGGAAATAGAAGATGGAGGTCCCATAAAGAATCTTTAGAGGGGTATGGAAGAAAGTTTTTTATAGACGAGCTGAAGGGAGGTTTATAGACGAGCTGAAGGGAGACTTTCGTCTCCAGATTCACTCCAGTAGATGAGAGAATTGGTATAATCCCCATAAAAGCGAAGTTCGAAGATGAGCAGACCAAAGACATATTTTACGAGCGCCTAGAAACAGCATATGACCGCTGCCCTGGCCATGACATTAAAATTCTGCTAGGAGATTTTAATGCAAAAATCAGAAGGGAAAATATGTTTAGCCCCATATGTTTCTTCAGCCTCCATGATGAAACATCCGACAACGTCATGAGGTTGATTGATTTCGCGGCAGCAAAAACATGGTAGTTTCCACCAGATTCAAGCATCTCGATATACCCAAGGCCACCTGGATTTCTCCTGATCAAGCAACCAGAAATCAAATTGATAGACGGAAGGCATTCATCCAGTGTATAAGACATTCGGTCAATCCGAGGAGCGATTCGGACCACTACCTTGTAGCAGCCAAGGTTCGCACTCGTCTTAATGTTGCAGCAAAGGTGCGATCTAACACAACACAGAAACTCGACGTCGGAAAGCTGCAAACACAACAGGTAGCAGAGGCCTACTCCGCTCAATTTACCCACCTGCTTGACGAAAGAACTTCTTGCCCGATAATAGTATAGAAGCACAATGGCAAATAATTACGCACTCCCTACAAACTGCAGAAAAAGCAACACTGGGGTACCAAAGACCACCGTCAAGAAACCCATGGTACGATCAGGAGTGCGAGAGAGAAATGTGCTTTCAGAAAAAGAAGAAAGAACAAGGAAAAACGTGACGCGTGCGTAAATCGAGATGTACAGGAGTCAGAATGAAGTCCGGAAATTTTACCAACGAGTAAAACACCAAACCGAAGGTTTTGGTGCAGGCATATCCTCCTGTAGAGATGAAAAAGAAAACCTGGTGACAGATACAGATAGGAAGGAGCATT
>NW_026873767.1:0-15273 GCF_032173495.1 Musca vetustissima
AATGGTGCACCAAACTTCTCGTGTTTGTTCGATTGCCACAACTTTCTAAATTTAGTGTAACATGTGTTAAGTTTTGTTTTTGTAATTGGTTATTATATACATCCAATATATATTGTTGATTTAAAGTAAATTATGTACCAAGGAGTCAATATTTGTTCGATAGACACAACATTTTGCACAACGTATCTAAATGGGTCTAAAAAAGGTCTGGTAAGTTTGAATGAATTCAGTTCAGAAATAGATATAGATATCAAAGTTTGTCTGATTGGCACATTATTAAATTGAGACTAGGAAAATGTGTTTTGTTAAAATTGGTGCATATGTGCGCCAAATAATGAACTGGTGTTCAATATCGATTAAAATTTGCATATCATGCTATGCTGCAGCATAATGTGTTTGTAGTTTGATTCAAATCGATTTACATAATTACGTCCCATTGTACAAAAACGACTCTAAATCTGCCCCAATGAAATGGAATTTTCATAGGTTGCCGAAGACATATGTATGGATTGATTTATGTCGGTTCACGTATACAGATCACACATTTAATTTAGTCCAATATTAAGTCAATGGTCCTTCATAAATTCGACGTTTGTTAGAATACATCTTTTGAATATACCCAAAGTGGTAAGGGACATCATATAGTCCGTCCGACATTACTGCTTTCGTTAATGGTTAGTATTATTAAATGGGCTAAAGCCTCTAAAAATATGACTAAGAAAAGAATTCCTTAAAATCCTGAAAAACGTCCAAAATTAGGCGGTAACATTATATGGGAGCAACACCAAGTCGGTGACCCATTCTAATTTTGTGTAAAACATAGTTTGCATCTTTAGTATACCATTAACTTGAAAGATATGAAAAGTTTTCAGTTAGTTCTTATTTAAATATATATAACATATTTAATTTGATCATTAGCCATTTAAATTTAAATTCTGTGTTATTTCTATAGAACCAATCCATTGCCTGGTAGCATTTATTATTTTGGTAGTGGCTGGGACGGTTAATCTCATTTAGCTGTTTATATGTGTAATTTGTTGCTATTATCTTTATTACGGCCATTTTATAGCACATTTATTATGTGTTGGCAATGTTTTGATTGAATTCATTAGGGTGTAGAAAATACGAACAGCATTTAGTTTTAATGAAGATTTATGGCATTTCGAACGAATAGCAACTATAGTTTTGTATTTGAAGTGAGCATTGTATATGTGGAAAATTTCGTTGCAGTTATATTTACTTGATCGCTTTATTCTTTTTGCACTTTAGCTAAGTATATGGAAAAACAAAATCTAACATGAAAATTATTCTAATTTATTCATCCATTTACCATTCAGTTAGTTTTTAAATTATGTTCCAGATATAAATATATATATATCACGAATTCCATGTCACGCACTGTTACAGCGTGCGAAATATAATCGTTTGTTTAGTTAAGAAAAATTTGTTTCCGAAATTTCTTTCGCAATTTTTATTAAATAGTTTTACGCATTTTACAAAACCTGCTAATTTTTTTTATGAATATGTTTGTAAATGTCGGAGATATTAAGAAAAAATTAGCGTACGCACGCGCTACAAAATTTTCCCTTTAAAAATTGGATATCAGTTTCGATATGAAATTTCTGCGAATTGGCTGGAGATAAAATTGCGGATTTTTTTTACAGCTATAATAGGTTACTCAAGATTATATTGACATTCAATTTTTTTGAGAAAAAAATTTCTAAGATATACTTTTTTAACTTTGAACACCGTCACGCACTTGTTACACTCGTAACGCACTGTTACACACACATGTACTAAAAAAATTAAATTCAAAACAGAATGTTTTAAAAATGCTAGTTCTTATAACCCACACAACCATGTTGTCAGGATATTATAGCTTTGTGTGGCCCCATGAACTTTGGTAAATCATTATGCAGTTATGGACGACATTTTTGCCTGTAAATTCGGTTCTAAAGCAACTTATTGAGGAAGAATGTAACATGTGCGTGACGGATACAAATTTGTTCGATGGAGATAGAAGACAAACTTTGTTTTATTTGAATTTGTCATCTCAAGATCCACACATAACAGCATTATCAAAAAAAAAATTCTCATATTAGAGTCTGTATAGAAACATATGCTAATTTTGTCACGCACGCGTTACATATTTTCTTACACTATTTAACTGCACTTACCACGGGATTCTCTTGGTATATGTATAGGTTTATATATATGTAATTCTTAGTAAGATATTACTCTATTTGAATTTAATATTTATTATTGGTATTGTTTTAGCTAACAGCGTTCACACTTACGACAAATGACACTCTAAAACTAATAAAAATATGCCCAAGTTACTCTCCACGCGAAAATGGTACAACGAAAAGAAAAACTACGGTTATTTTTCAAAATTCAACTAAAAATATATTGTCCGGATTGCAAAGAATATTTCCTATATAATTTCATATCTCTCTTAACGAATTGATTTTTCACCTGTGTGGTTGACCTTTTTGTGGAATTCGTGATATATTTATATATATGGGCAATATTGCCAATTTTTTATCATAGCTGAAGCGGAGGTTCATCCCTTTATAACTCGGGTATTACATAAGTATATGAAAAAAGTGAATAGTTTTCGGTTAATTGATCTGACCTTGCAAACTGTTCTTCGTGTCAAAGTAAAACTAAAAGCCAACAAAATGGGGACTACGCCTCATATGTATCATTCCTCAAAATTTTAACTGCATCTACCTTTAAATGATGCTGACATTTTGAAGCTCGATTTTGAGTGTATTTTTAATTCTATTTCTAGTTTCAATGCGCAAACAGGGATTTCTAAAAATCGATTATAAGATTATTGTAGTCGCGAATCTGATAATTATTTTTCGGGCCAAATTTTTAGACAACTGAATGATATGGGTACCCGCGATCAGTGAAAATCCATCTACAGTGGGAACTGGACTTCCAAAAACACGAAATTTGACAAAAAATATTTTTGAAAATATCGCGGATTTAATTGCATTTTCTGTGGATAATTTCCGTTTCGATAAATGACTTTATACGGATTATTAACTCTTGCGAAAACAGAACTTCAAAAACTTCAGCCGAAGGAGAGATGTATCCAATTTATCTCAAAAATAGAGTGAGCTGGGTCATCCATGGTTCTTAATGGACCTTATTGAAATATATATAGATCGATGTAATTTTTTAGATGCGCGTTAATTGCATATGGAGTTTTCGGAAATTATTCACGTTTCAAATGAAATTTCGCAAAACATGTATGGATTGGAAGATAACCTTTAGTAATTCATGGAAAGCCCATGCGCATCAAATGAGGATTACGCGATTTAGACGCTATTTAAAATGTATATTTCATAATATAGTTTTATATTAAGATTTATTCCTAATTATAGAACCCCAAGATTTATCGGAAGGGTCTTGCTACAATCCGCAAGGTGTATACTTATACACAAGAAGTGATTATTTTTATATATGTAAATTTTTCGGCGAAATTCGGGTAAAATAGAAGAATAACCTGTATAAAATTGAAAAAATAAATATGATGACATTATTTCTTCGAACCAACAACA
The DNA here is from genome assembly GCF_032173495.1 of Musca vetustissima. Classification (NCBI taxonomy): domain Eukaryota; kingdom Metazoa; phylum Arthropoda; class Insecta; order Diptera; family Muscidae; genus Musca; species Musca vetustissima. Next base: position 3,573 of record NW_026873767.1, read on the forward strand.
ATTAATTTTCATCAATATATATATTTCTTTTTGTCGCTGTAATTTGCAAACCGCTACATGGACTTGTATGATTTCTCATATTTCGCGAAGATGTGCAACTTATTTGCGATTATTATAATATTTTCATATTCTTATTTTACGAAGGAAGATATATATCAACTTTTTTGGTCAATATAATAAACCGCGTAATTTTAAGATTTTTTTCTTATGCCCAAAATTAAAACCTAAAACAAAAATTTGATCGCGAACGGCTTCGGGGTCAGAACATTTTTATCTATATGTGTACCAAAAATCATTGATGTACCACGAAAACAAAAAAGCCGATTTTTTGAAAATAGAATTTTAAAATATATTTATATATATATATATATATATATAATTGTGTTATGTTTTTCTCTATTACAGTGTGTTACATTACTAACAATTTCCACCATACTTATTTCGACTTTTGAAAATAACGTAGTAGCATTTGTAGAAAATAATGTTTTATATTGTTTTGCTTTTTGGGTTTATAATGATTTCGTAGAATATACAAAAAATGAGTAGCTTTTTGAAAAAAAGGCTATCCAGTAAAATAGGAACCCCCCATTTCGTTTTTTAACTTTAATAATTATAAACAAACAGGGACTAAAATATAATGCAACTTACAGTACTATTTCATTTCCTAGAGGACATTTTTTCATTCAAAAGGAAAATGTGTTATCTTACAGTACCTTCGTAAAACCATTATTAAGGCACAACGTATAAGACGGCAAACAGTAAGCTAAGTTGTCGATTTGTACTGTAAAATTGTAAAAAAATTTACTGCTATGAGGATAAAGTTTTAAAAGTTTTCATCTGTGCAGCATAACAGTCTATAAATTTCCATATTTGTTTTTCTAGCTGATGTCTATTCCATTTCGAGTGACTTCCATGTCAAAGTTCTATGAAGTGATGGCAGCATTCCACGCGAAACTTTTTGCCACCGCGTAAATGTTTACAATGTATGTATGATAGACCGACACAGCTTCCGAAATTACGACTACGCCAATTTTATGATTGTCATGGTCCTTGAATGTGTTTTTGTATAGAAATGTATTTCCTTTCACTTTGCACTTTATCCATGCCCCGTTCAGAATTACTGCCATTCACCATAACCAAAGTTGTGGAATCTACAAATGCTGGTGGTGGCAAAGTTATGATGTACATACATATCTACACATGACATTGTTTTTACACAATACCCTATGCAGACACAAAGGTCAATTGGATTCCAAAAGAACTGAAAACAATTTTAAGAATTTGACATTCATTGAATTCTTTATAAAAATCCATTTATTTGGGTACACTTTAATAGATATTGTTGAAAACTAATTGAGTTCAAATCTGTTTGAGGAGTTTCAGCATACATTTTAGGAGGCTTCCATCATTCAGGCATTTGCAGTCAAGGTACTTACGTGTCCTCAGTATATAAATAAACTAAATATAAAAAATAGAAACACTTTTCGTGGTAGACGGAATAGAGTTTAATTGCATTTTCACAGAACGTCGTACCATCCCATTAAAGTAAAATAGGCTAGATAAACTTCCAATATTGTACGTCGATGAGAAGTTATGGAATCGAAGGTGAAATTAATAGTAATTTTAACTAACACTCTAATCAAGTCCGAAGATGAAATTTGTGATCATTTCTTTTCCTCTATACCTCCTCGAAAAAACAGTCTTAGTCATATGGGTTTAATTTACTAAACATAATTTCTCAAGTAATGGGAACGCGTGACATTATTCTGTTGTAGTGGCGCTTGCTATTGAGAGACTTTCTGAGTAGAGGACAACCCCTACACACTTAACTAATCAGTTAACTATTTTAATATAAGAAGGTAGTTATATGGGAACTGCCCCTAAATGGGGGCGAATATTAATAATTTTTCCAAGGAAGATTTGTTACCATATGCGACTAAAAAATAACAAATTACAGCGAATTCGCTTAAGTACCCTTAAATACCGAAAATTGAGGGTGTCTTATATGGGGGAACCCGAAAAAAATCGGCCGATATTTATGATTTTTAATGGAGACATTTGGTACCCAAAAAGAACACAATGTATCGAATTTCAGCGAATTCGGTTGAAAAACGCGCTCAAGAACCACAAAATACCGAAAATTGGGGGTGCCAATATGGGGGCTATGCCTAAACGTTATATGGGGACTACGCCTAAACGTGGACCGATATGACCCATCTTTAAACTTGACCTGCTGCAGACAAAAGACGACTCAGTTCAAAACTTTGGCGATCTATTTCAATTCCTTCAGAAGATAGCGTGATTACAACCGATGGACGGATCGACGGACATGGTTAGATCGTCTTAGGATTTTACCCTGATCAAGAATATAGGGTCAGAAATGAATATTTCGATGAGTTACAAACGAAATGACAAAATTAATATACCCTCCATACTATGGTGGAGGGTATAATAAAAATCTTAAAAGTATCTCATAAAGGTTATCATATAGTGGACACGGCCTGACGTTTGAACTAAAAGCTACTAAAAACTGTATTACCCGGGAACGGTTAGATGTAGAACTCTGGAATTTGGTATGCAGCTTTGCCTAGGATAAGCGAAGTGATATATGTGAAAAAATTTTGGAATTTAGTACTAAAAGATGCTAAAAAGTACTAAATATTATATGGACATGAGTAGATCGACTTAGGATTTTACCCTGATCAAGAATATAGGGTCGGAAATAAATATTTCGATGAGTTATAAACGAAATGACAAAATTAATATACCCTCCATACTATGGTGGAGGGTATAATAAAAATCTTAAAAGTATCTCATAAAGGTTATCATATAGTGGACACGGCCTGACTTTTGAACTAAAAACTACTAAAAACTGTATTACCCGGGAACGGTTAGACGTAGAACTCTGGAATTTGGTATGCAGCTTTGCCTAGGATAAGCGAAGTGATATATGTGAAAAAATTTTGGAATTTAGTACTAAAAGATGCTAAACCTTTGAACACTTTTTTCTTTCAAGCCTTATAAAATTTTTTATTTTGTAATTTTTTAAATTTTTAAATTTTAATAGGTACATATGAAACCTTTAAAATGAATATACATATGACATAATTGAAGCTTAATAAATATATTTTATTACTGTTTTATTGGACGAAGTCAAAGTGAACAAAGTTTGACATTTTTGAACGACATGTTTTTTTACAGTGTTTATGTTCAATATGTATGTATTTTATTCATATATATCATAAATACATTTATTTATTAAACATATATACAAAAAGTTTCGAAAATTAAAAAAATTCAAATCAAAATTCATTAAAACATAAAATGACTTAAGGGGACCCCCCCCCCTAGTGATATTATAGTGATATGATATACTAGTGATATTATAAAAACAAAACAAACGTTTTATGCGCTTAATAATAGCAAGCTTATAAAATGAGAATTTATATGGGAAATTACAAAATTCTTTTAAATTCCTTGCGCGTCAACTGATTTCAACTAATACGCGAACTGTATGCATTTTAATGTTGATCATTTTCATATACTGTAACTGCAATATATTTGGTCATTTTTAAAGTAAAAACTCTTAACAGAGGAATCTACCGATATTTAACAATCGTCTTAAAGAATTTGTAGAAGAAATCGTCGCGTGTTGTAGAAGATTTAGACTAAATCGTATTATCTTAACCATATCAAAAAAATCAAAAATTGAAAAAAAAAACAGTAAGGAAAGTAGTAAAGTCGGACGGGGCCGACTCTAGGATACCCTTCACCACTATGGGTACATTAAACAGGACTATTAACATGAAATTGGATGAAATAAAATATGTGATATTTATCTAAATGTGAATCTACCTAGATTTGTCCATAAAGTGTGTAAATCGACTTCAAACAAATATAAATAGGTCATCCGGTTGACTATGTCTGTACTTCTAGAAAACGCAACTACGTAATTCTATGCTCAATTTTGTACGTTGTGCAAAATTTGATGTCAATCTGACTAACATGAGGAGTATGATGCCCAATTTGCTTGATATCGGGCGAAAAAATATATGTAAGCTATATCCACATATTAAGCGATTTCAAACAAACTTGTCACAGGTTAGGTTATACTAACTTTAGAACGTTTTGTTCCTATTGGTTCCTTGGTGCGTCAATTACATAAAATCAATCTATAATAAAATGGAGCTATATCTAAATCTGGACCGATTTTCACGAAACAAGGCAGACATCACTCTAGGCTCAATTCAGTACGTTATGCCAAATTTCGTACAAATCGAAAGATATATAGCGACTTTGGTGAACCATTTACATGAAATCGGACGAAACTATATGTGGGAGCTATATAGAAATATGGACCGATTTTATCGAAACTTGGCAGACATCACTCTAGGCTCAATTCAGTACGTTGTGCAAAATTTCGGGCAAATCGAAAGATATATATGGATGTTGGTGCACAATTTACATGAAATCGGACGAAACTATATATGGGAGCTATATCTAAATCTGGACCGATTTTCACGAAACTTGGCAGACATCACTCTAGGCTTAATTCAGTACGTTATGCCAAATTTCGTGCAAATCAAAAGATATATAGGGACTTTGGGGCACCATTTACATGAAATCGGACGAAACTATATATGGGAGCTATATCTAAATCTGGACCGATTTTCACGAAACTTGGCAGACATCATTCTAGACCTAAATGATTAGGCTGTACTAAATTTCGTGCAAATCGAAAGTTATATAGGGACTGTTTACATTAAATCGGTTAAATATATATATGGGAGCTATATCTAAATCTGAACCGATTTTTCCCAATTTCAATAGGGTTCGTCCTTGGGCCAAATAAGTGACCTATGCCAAATTTCATCCAATTCGGATCATAAATGCGACCTGTACTTTGTTTACAATTTAACATGGACAGACGGACGGACGGACAGACGGACATGCGTAAATCGACTCAGAAAGTGATTCTATGCATATTCTCAAAAGGAACCATGGGTCTATCTCGATTATTTTTGCCTGTTACAAACATATGCACAAAGACATAATACCCTGTACCACAGTGTGGTGAAGGGTATAAACATGTTGCGGCAATTCACAAATTAATTTATTTTATTTTCAGATATTTTCAAGCTTTTATTTTTTTTCGCGACTATTAAACCGTATTTCAATGTGATTTGGCTAGAATGCAAAGAAAACAAATGTGTTTAACCATTTGTAAAGAAATTCGCGAATTACAACAAATAGGAATTAATTTAATTTATATTTGAAATACAAGATTTAAAACCGCAGATCTCTAATTTTATTTACAGTTTATACACACATTTTCATTTATTATTATTAGCCGAGATCAAAATCAATTTCACACAAATGCGACATATATTATTTATTAATTACCTAAATGCTTATATAATATTTGAAGCTTGTTTGTCTGTAACATCTTCTATACTTTTGGAAACATCTTTTATTCTCGATATAAAGGACTCAGGGCTCATTATCGCATCTTTGTGGTATTCCTTTTTTTTCGTGGGCGGTGTAGCATTCAATAGCATCTTTCCAATTTGTAGGAGGGGCCGACTGAAGTAATTTTGGGACTTGGGACTTTACAAATGCCACTTTTGCTAAATCTGAATATGCGATAACGGTCCCCGGCCCGGGTATAATTAAAATGATAAACAACTCAATTGGAACACTTTTGTACGCACAAGAAAAAATCAAAATATTAACCCTTTCAGTGTCAAAAAAATTTTTTGTCGGAATAAAAATCTAAAATTTTGTACTTAAAATCGTATGAAGACACATAGTTTAGAAAAAAAAAACAATTCTTATTTTAACCCTCGGACAGTTTTGTCTGTCTTTCAGCAAAAACAAAGACATCAATTGTAACGGTACATAGGATAACCGAAAATTTGCAAAGGAAGAGAGTAATTTTAAATGTCGAATATATTCGACAAAAACACTGAAAGGGTTAAGCGATATTTAATGTTTTATCCACAATCTATGCTCTTCTTTGCACATTTAATGTGGTTTTGCATATTCTCCAATAGTTTTTTTTATTATTTCATCTGTTACATTCCTCTTGTGTATGAAATTTGGAGAACTTTAGTGGAATTAAAGGTTTTGTATGCAGAAATGTAATTGCCTACTTTAAAGCACATATCTCTGTTTCATTTTGTCACAATTACTAAAACAGTATGTCAATTGATAATAGTAAAATCAAACATGTGAAGGAAATTTTCTCATTATATGAGGATTGTTATACTGCAATGACAGCGTAATAAGCTTTACTGGATTACTTCGGATTGGATTCGGCATTTTGAAGTGGGGCACATTCGGCTATATACAGATAGTGCAATATTATTTCCTTAAAATATTTTTGAGTTGTCTTTAAAATTAACCCTTTAATATGGTTCGAAATTACATATATGGTGCCGAATATGGTAATTGCGGTAATTACCAGGATATGAATGTGCCCCATCAAAGGCCGAAGCTACCCCGGGAAGGGGCACATTCGGCGAATTTGATTTGCTTACAAAACTGACTTAATTCAGTACGCTATACCAAAATTCGTGCAAATCGAAAAATATATAGGGACTTTGATGAATCATTTACATTAAATCGGACGGAAATATATATGGGACATATATCTAAATCTGAACCGATTAAAAAAAACTTGGCACACATTATTTAAGACTTAATTTAGTATGCTATGCTTAAATTCGTGCAAATCGAAAACATATAGGGGCTTTGGTGCTCAATTAACTATTTCTAAATCTTAACCAATTTACCAATATGATTCGCCCTTGGGCCAAATAAATGGGCTGTACCAAATTTCATCTAAATCGGACTATAAATGCGACCTGTACTTTGTTTGCAATTTAACATCAACAGACGGACGAACGGCTCAGAAAATGATTCTATGCATATTCTCAAAAAGGAACCATGGGTTTATCTCGAATCCTTTTGCTTTTTACAAACATATGCATTTTGCTTTTTACAAACATATGCACAAAGACATAATACCCTGTACCACCGTGCGGTGAAGGGTATAAAAAAATAATAAATTCGTCATTTAAACATTTTTGACAAAAAAAAATCATTTGTTTTCATTAAATGAAAAACATGTGCGGAATTGCAATTTCACCCTGAAATTGTTAAGTTATTTTCCATTTTTGTCTTTCGTTAACCCTTTCAGTGTCAACAAAAAATTTGTCGGAATAAAAAATCTAAAATTTTGTATTTAAAATCATATAAAGGGAGATAGTTTAGAACAAAATGCAATTGTCATTTTAATCCTCGGGCAGTTTCGTCTATCTTTAAGCAAAAACAAAAACATCAAAAGTAACGGTACATAGGATAACCGAAAAATCGCAAAGAAAGAGAGTACTCTTTAATGTCGAATATATTCGACAAAAACACTGAAACGGTTAATAAGTTTCCAGGTTAAGGTGCATGTTTTTGCGTACGTTTAAATTTTATTTGCCTTAAAATGACTGGCAGATGTTCTGTGTTATATATTTTAGGCATTAAATTGTTGTTTATTGTATCCCCATCGCAAATAAAAACCGCAATATTTTCAAGTACTTTATATTTATAAAGTGCAATCTGGCACTATTGTCGTCACATTCAATATAAATCAAATGATGGCTGCAGAAAATTGTTTATTATAATATAATCTTGGCCTATCAACACATGACTTGTTCAGTTCACATATCGATTGATTCCACAATGTGAAAAGTTGAGAAAAGCGATGATGATAAAATGTATGTTGTTTTTTATGTGCCGTTATAATATGCATTTTATTATTCAGGAAAGTTATTATAAATAAAACCACCGAGGAAAGCTGTAAAGTCGGACTGGGCCGACTATATGATATCCTTCACCACTTCGGGTATATTCTACATAGGTATCCTACCAAAGGAATATTGACATGAATTTGGACATTGACATGAAATTCAGATTGATGTAAATCTGAACCGACATCTTTACTTGACAGTAAAGGTCAACTAACTTAAGAATATTGTACAAAATTGTGTGCCAGGGCACAATTTGCATTAAATCGGACGAAAATAGGTATGGAATCATATCTAAATCTGAACCTATTTTCTAGAAACTTACACACATCATTCTAGCTATGCCAAATTTCGTGCAAATCGAAATATATATAGGGAATTTTGTGCACCATTAACATAAAATCGGACGAAAATATATATTAAAGCTATATCTAAATTTGAACCGATTTTCACCAATTTCAATAGTGTTCGTCCTTGGGGCAACTAAATGAGCTGCAAAAAATTTCACCCAATTCGGATTATAAATGCGACCTGTAATTTGTTTACAATTTAACATCAACAGAGGGACGAACATGCATAAATCGACTAAGAAAGTCGTTTTATGCATATTCTCAAATGTAACCATGGGTCTATCTCGTTTCCTTTTCCTGTTACAAACCTATGCATAAAGATATAATAACCTGTACCACAGAGTGGTGAAGGATATAAAAATTATATCTTTGACTCATAAATCTAAGTTGTTTAAATTTGTTTGCCTTAAAATTCATCCCTGAAATGAAATAGAATATCGGTTTATATCCTTCGAATAGTGATACTTGATAAAGAGTTCGTATTATGTATGATTCGGAGAAGAGGTCGCCCCGATCGTGTCAGGGACTTTCATCCGATTATACAAACTGTATACAGTTTTAAGTCCATAACTTTAGTTTGTAAGGCCTCCCGCAAATAAATGCTCATTCGACATTTATTAGTGTAAATAGATATGAGGTTTTCTGAGAAGAATCGGATAAATGTGGAAAAGAACGATGAAAATACATGAATATAGATTCAATGCATTTGGGATCCTATTTATAATAAAATGAATGATATTTTTTATAATATTTAGAAGTTTGAAATCCTCTTTTGTTATTTAGTTTAAATAGCAAAAAAGAAACGTCCCTTATTCGATTTGAATGAAAATAGTTTATGTCAAATATTATATAACACGCAAACAAAGATTTAAAGCTATTTCTTCGGGCATTATAGAGATAATAGTAAAAAATTAATCACGCCATAATTCAAAAACTGGAAAGTGAATTCGTTTCTTCTGGGTTCTCAAGATACTCTCCAATTAAGGAACCGTTTAAGGAAGAGCCACCGTTTATAGTATCTCGACTAGCTGAATCTTTGGTTAGTTAAATGGGCTAAATTTTATAGTTTTTTATATCCTCTATTCATTTAAAGACAACACAATGAAACATGAGATTTTACCGGAATTGATATAAATTATATTGATCTATGTATACGGTTATTGGATTAATACCAAAATAATTGATTTATGTTCTTTTAATGCGAAATGATTCACAACGGCGGATTATTTACAAAAATTATGTTATTTGTGACGCATTACAAATTACAACATTATTTTAAATATTTCAAAATGTTACATACATACAGTTGATTAAATTATACTTTCCTAGAACTTATCATTAAATAGGTCATTTAAACCTAATTCCGGTCAATATTAGATGAATAAAGAAAGGCATAATAAAAGTTAAGGTATCCTTCACCTTCCTTTACGCTCGGCTTCAGTTATACATTGTCCATTGTTTTTCATGACGATGACACAGACGCTTTTGTGTTTGTTTGAATTGTGTGCGTTGTGTTTCCTGTTTTAGTTCGTTACGATTTTAAAGAGAAACTGCACCAGAATGAAAAGTTGAGGACATTGCACATTTAATAATCATGGCAGAATACTATGCAACTTTATTAGCCAATAAAACGATATATGGAAACGATTCGCCGTGGTAGTTTGTGTGCATTAAATTGCAATGTCTGCCAACACATTTAGTTGCAATTAATTGTATTCTAAGCGGTAAAAATAATGAGAGCATATAGACTTTGTACATGTCATTCTGTAACCTATATGAGAAAAAATTATGTAAATCGATTTAAAGCACACCAGAATCGGACACTCGTTGATTATTCGATACCGAATAAAGATGAAGCCGATTGAAAATATATATCTACATAAAACAATTACGTCATTCCATACTCAATTTTGTACGTTGGGCAAAATTTCGCGTCAATTCAACAAAAATGAGGAGTTTGGGGCACCATATACTTAACATCGGACGAAAATATTAATGGAAGCTATATCTAAACCGATTTCTACGTAACTTGTCACAGGTTAGTTTATACTAACTTCAGTATGTTTTGTGTATATCAGTCATATTTTGGGTCTTTGGTGCAACATTTACTTAAAATCGGAGGAGAATGTATATAAGAGCATTATCCAAATCTGAACCGATTTGAACGAAACTTGCCACACGTTAGGCTATACTATATTCAGTACGTTGTGCCAAATTGTGTAGCAATCGGCAACTATATATGGGACTTTGGTGCACCATTTGCATTAAATATGACAAAAAGATATATGGGAGCTATATCAAAATCATTCCAGGCTCAATTCAGTGCGCCATGCCAAATTTCGTGCAAATCGAAGTATATATAGGGACTTTGGTTCACCATTTACATTAAATATGACAAAAAGATATATGGGAGCTATATCAAAAGCATTCCAGGCTCAATTCAGTACGCCATGCCAAATTTCGTGCAAATCGAAGGATATATAGGGACTTTGGATCACCATTTACATTATATCGGACAAAAATATATGGGAGCCAGGGACGTGAGCAGGGCGAATCGTTATGCAGTAAATTTAATTCAAAAATTGAAAATATTAGAATCTTAAACATATGCTGTTTTATATTTAACTCATTTCAAGATTTATCTACAAATATTTTTGTAAACAAGCGAAAATTTAATTTAAATAAAAAAATCAAAGTCGTGTAATGTGGACCACTATAAACCAGTAAGGAAAATAGGAAAATCGGACTGGGTCGACAATATGATACCCTTCACCAATTTGGGTATATTCTACATATGTATCCTAACAGTTGGAAATAGAACGAATTTAAAAATGTGACTTTATCTATAAATGAACCGACTAACATTAATCCATACTCATACCATTCTGCAACCTATGCTAAATTTCATTTCATTCGGGCAGATTTAGAGTCGTTTGCGTACACTGGGATACATTTATGTAAATCAATTTATAGCAAACACAATCTCAATCAGACATCTGTGGATTATTTGGTGCAAATCGAATGTAATATAGGGGGTTTGGAGCATCATTTACATAAAATCGGAGGAAAGGACAATATATAGGAGCTATATCTAAATCTGAACCGACTTTCATCAGCTTCAATAGGGCCAAATCAATGTGTTGTACCAAATTTAATCAAATTCGGATCAATAATACGACCTGTACATTGTTTACAATTTAACATCAACAGACGGACTAACATGCATAAATCGACTCAGAAAGTGATTCTATGCTTATTCTCAAAAGGAACCATGTGTATATTTTGTTTCCTTTTTCCTATACAAACATATGCACAATGACATAATATCCTGTACCACAGTGTGTGAACGTTATAAAAAAACGTGCTCTTCATAGAAACTAGGGTTTCTATTTAACACATCATCAATATATAGCAGTCACTTGGTCGTATGAGTTAAAAAGTTGAAAAATTATATTACTAATCCGTCCTGTTGGTCGATTTATGCATAAGATTATCTTGCACACAACGCGGTAGTGGCTTCACATTTTCCATATTTTGTACGATATACCAATC
>NW_026873768.1:0-15495 GCF_032173495.1 Musca vetustissima
TCAAGACTGTTGGACAGATGCTGGTCAGGAGTATGCACCAGCTGATTAGAACAATTTGGCTAGAGGAATCCATGCTCAATGATTGCAACCTCAGCATCCTGTGCGCCGTGCACACAAAAGGAGACAAGACGATATGTGTCAACTATAGAGGAATAAGTCTCCTTCCCATCACATATAAAGTGCTATCGAGCGTACTGTGTGAACGATTGAAACCAATGGTCAATGTCATTATTGGTTCATACCAATGCGGCTTCAGACCTGGCAAATCCACCATTGATCAGATTTTCACTCTGCGCCAAATCCTGGAAAAACACATCGACACATACCTCCTATTCGTCGACTATAAAGCCGCATTCGACAGCCCAATCCGTTCAGAGGTGTCTAAAGCCATGTCTACATTCGGCATTCCTGCAAATTAAAGCAGTTATGCAGGATAACTTTAAGTGGCACAAGTTAAGCAGTTAAAGACGGAAAGGACCTATCGGAACCCTTCAATACCGAACGAGGATTCATACAAGGTGACAGTTTGTCGTGTGATCTTTTTAACATCCTGCTGGAAAAGGTCATACGAGACGCAAAGGTGAACAGAAATGGCACTCTGCACACCAAGCAACACATGTTACTCGCCTGCGCCGATGGCATCGATATAATTGGTTGAACATTGCGAGCGGTAACAGCCCCCTTTGAACAAATTGGGAAGGAGTCTGCCAAAGTGGGAAATCTGTTTTAAGCTCGGCTTATGGAACAACCGTTCTGTAACAAGCCAGCTAAGTAATTAAGGCGTTGATTTATTAAAGAATATTTTTTCAAGGCATATATAAGGCGTGGATTTATTAAAGAATATTTGTTCAAGAATTTATATAAGGCGTGGATTTATTAAACATATTTTTTTCCATATTCAAATATTTTAAATAAAATGCATACCCTAAATATAACAAAGGACCTCTTTAAAATTTCCAAATAGAGTTGTGTAATTTAGTTTGGATAGTCAAAAAACCCCTTACATTGCATTTTACAACAATACAAATTGTTCTAATTGTAACAACAATAACAACAACAGTAGCACTACTTTTTAGGAATATTTTTCATTTCCATTTAACAATGACCCAATTTTTGGTAGAGAAATAAATTCAAAGCAACTAAAACAAAAAATTGTGAAATATGCATAGATTTCCTTTTTGAACGTGCGAGGGTGTATGTGTAAGTGTATGCCTGTGTGGGTGAGGGTATTTTGTGTATGTACGCCAGGCCATAACAGATTTGGATTTAATTAATGTGGGCCAATATATATTCCCTAGTTTTATTTGTAACAATGGACTCATCAGCTGTAGCTTTTGGAGCAAACAACTAACTAACAACAACGCCAAATAGCCAAAACGCATAGATACGACAGCAACAACAAGAACAAAAAGAAAAATCACAAAACAAAATGAAAACAATAAACACTTGCTTCCCTGCCTGACTAGTGTCGGCTGGCTGAGTGGTTGGTTGGCTGGCTGGTGGGTTCGTTGGATAGCTGACTTTGCCTATAAAAGCTTATCGAAACAATTTGAATCGGTGTAAGTCCGGATAAGCCTACATATATTTTCAGCTGATTCGGCAGCAATTTAAGGCATCCTTGACCTCCTCTAGATGGCTGGCTGGCTGGCTGACTGGTGTTGTAGGTATTTTAGCAAACACCAAAATCACACGGACCACATGATGATGATGACGGCATGGAATAGGCTAGAGGGTAGGGGTAGTAAGACAATTCATTACAAAACAACATGCCCTCCACCCCCTATCGCCCCTTCACAATCCTCCCAAAACAACAGTTGTATTTTTCGCCATTACATCCGCCCAAAGGATGGAGAGGGAGACTTTCTACGCCGCTCAACACCAATTAAGAGGGAATTTTCAGTTTCATTTGTGTGTAGTAGTTGTTGCTATAGCTCTAAATGCTATTGCCTTTGCTTTATTCTATGCAACAACAACAACAAATGGGGTTATTTCATTTCATTGTTGTTAACAAGTCCAAAAACGATAGCTATAAGGCAACAGCAGCTACATCAACAAACGAATTTAAGGCATTCCATGATGGCAACAAAACTATTTGCAATAATTAGTTGGTAAGTTCTGCAAATCGTTAGCGGAAGGCAAGCAAATGGAAGGAGGAGTAGGAGGGATGGAGGTACTGAGAAATTTGAATTTTTAGTAAATGTTTCGAAAATCTACACAACCTGTTAATATTAACTACACACAGTAATAAGCGCTTTTCACCTTGCTACAACATCGAGGTGGTGATAAATCATTGGCTGTTTGGCCACCACCACAAGTGGACTTGGTGGTTATTAAGCGCCGCATACAGGTGGGGTGCTTTTGTATTGTAGGGATTTGATCAACATATATGCTTTAAATTTTAAAAATGAACAACTGTTTAATTTTTGATCAGCAAAATGAAGCAATATTTTTGAAAATATTTAATTTTTAAGGTGTACGAATGTAAAATAGAACAATATGATCTATGATTATGGAAAATATGAACGACCTCTATACAGGTTAGAAAAAAGGACCTACATACATAATATCAGTTCAACGAACAGCTACAATATTTTCACCATCAGGGCGTGGATTTCTGTTTTTCAAAGCCCATTTTTTAAAATATTTTTTCCAAAGGCCAACAGGCGCGGATTTCTCCAAAATATGTTTACCAAGTTAAAACAAGGCATACATTTTTTCAAATATTTTTTTTGACGTTAACTGGCCAGTTCGTCATTTCACTGGGATAAAAATATTTCCCACATATTTGAAGATTTTTATACGCTACATTACTAAGGGTATTATAGCTCTAAGTGGCCCATGAGCGCCGTGAAATATTGGTCCTATATCCACCGTTAAGTACACTGATCATCACATCTCGACTAGCTGATTCGATCTAGACATGTGTTTTCTCCCGTCTGTCCATTATAATTTGTAAGCTCGCTACAGGTCACTGTTATGAACAATTTGCCACGAAATTTGGCATGCAGGTTCGGTTTGGACCAAGGAAGTTCACTATTGTTTTTTGTAATACATGGGTCTACCAATTGTTATTATTTCCATTACTAAAGTAGAGGGCATACATTTCGCGCTGATCGCTTTAAAAAATTTACATGAAGTTCCGGTTATGGTTAATGACCATGCCTATAATTTTCGATGATGATTAGATGATATTTATGGGATGATTTCGACTGAAAAGTTAATTTTTGAGTGTTCTTTAAGTTAATTTTGAGTCCACAAATATAAGCCGAACATCACAACACATTACACGGGAACGGAATTTAGTCAACTTCTTAGAAGGACTGTCTTAATACTGATCGGTCAATATTCAGTGGGTCAAATTAACCGAGACTTTTTTGTGTAAAATGACAAAATGTTCATCTGTTCATTCTCGGACATCGGCATTGTCAGACGTATCGAGCTGTTGTGAGAATATATGAGGAGGCCCCAGAAGGTTCACGTAGAAGGGGAAGGCCACGAATTAGATGGAAAGATCAAGTAGAAGAGAACATTTCGAAACATGGTATTTTAAATTGGAAGAGCTTTATTTTAAGCTAGGTTTATGGAGCAAATGTTTTGTCCTAAGCCAGCTAAGTATGTAAGGAAGTTCATCTTATGGCAGGCAGCGTTCGAAAATAAACATTATGGTACCGTTCCATAGTGTTCTGTACCGTACCAAGGTGGATAGGTACACTAAAATAACGTACTGTACCGGTACACAAACACTAAAAATATTTTTAGCGTTACTGTTCCGGAGCACAACGAAAATCTTAGCGTACCAACTGTGGTACACTAAAAAATCGTAGTGTACCGACAGCGGTACACTAAAAATCGTAGTGTACCGGCAGTGGTACACTAAAAATTCGTAGTGTACCGACTGCGGTACATTAAAAATCGTTGTGTTCCACTGGGCGGAACACTAAAATTTTTAGTGTACCACTGGTCGAACACTAAAAATCGTAGTGTTCCACTGGTCGGAACAATACAAATCGTAGCGTTCCACTTACTTGAACTGTACTGGTACTGTACCATACACGTCTGTTTTGTTTTTTGAGGTAAAATGGGATCAAATAATAAAAATGAATATAACTTTATTTGCAATTACAAAATGTGGGTATTTTGGCCAGTTTTTGTGACAAAATTATACAGCTTTGGATTAAATTTTCTTTAATTTACAGAACGAACATGATTTTTCCCATAAAATTAGGAGATCTCCTTGTAAAATGTTAGTATGAAAATTTTTTTAAAAAAATTATACCTGCATCTACGATTCATACTTTTAGAAAATTTTATCAAAAATATTCAAAATTTGGTGATTGGCACACAATCAACATAATTATTACCTGCTTATTCATGAAAAGAAGTGTACAAGTTACGCGGATATGAAAAAAGTAGTTTTATGATTTTGGGTTAAATATTACACGACCACATACAGGTACCATATAAAAACCGAATTTCATATTTCCGATCAGCGCAATCGATTATAACCCAAAATGCAATTCAATGGAATTTTCAGTTATGAGTTGGCCGTCACTAGACGCCCTTTTTTTAGTTACAAAATATTTATTATGTTAAACTGTTGATGTTAATATAATATTACTATTTAAAAAAATATTGTATTTATTAAATTATTGAAAAGCAATAAAAATATAAATTTTATTCATACAAAAATAAAAGATGAATACATAATTTTGTTTTCCGACAAATGGAACACTATAATTTTAAGTGTTCCGCCAAGTGGATCACTACGATTTTTAGTGTTCCGCCAAATGGAACACTACGATTTTTAGTGTTCCGACCGCGGTACGCTACAATTTTTTAGTGTTCCGACCGCGGTACACTACGATTTTTTAGTGTTCCGACCGCGGTACACTACGATTTTTAGTGCTCCGATCGCGGTACACTACGATTTTTAGTGCTCCGACAGCGGTACACTACGAATTTCGTTGTGCTCCGGAACAGTAACACTAAAATATTTTTTAATGTTTGTGTACCGGAACACTAACGCTAAAATTTTTTTTAGTGTTTGTGTTCCTGGTACGGTACACTACGATAGTGTACCTTTTTTTGCGAACACTGATGGCAGGACAACAAGATTCGGAAAATATGCCAGGGTAAGAGAGGGGAGTTGTTGACCTCTGTTCGGTCAAGAGTGTGTA
Organism: Musca vetustissima; assembly: GCF_032173495.1. Classification (NCBI taxonomy): domain Eukaryota; kingdom Metazoa; phylum Arthropoda; class Insecta; order Diptera; family Muscidae; genus Musca; species Musca vetustissima. The sequence continues at coordinate 5,178 of NW_026873768.1, forward strand.
AATATCGCCACATATAGCCCAGGCTCGGAATGTAGATCCGCAGACAGTTAGAGTTCAGTGGTAGCTGTGTAGGTTACCACGTAGTTGGCTCCGTCCAACTAACCTACTCCGCTCACTGGTTTATCCATAGGAAGGATAATCGATGAGGAACCTGAGATTTCACCAAACATCACTCAGAGAACTTGCTGACAGAATAAAAAGACCCACTGGTCGAATGACCAAGAGCAAATATAATTCCTCGACCAAAGAAATCGTTCCAACCCCATACATCCTCGAATGGTGAAGCATATGCTAGAAGTCATGAGACTAGTCAAGGATCAAAAAATCGTTCTCAAAACCAGCCAGTTTCTCGAGCATCCCGAGAGTGACAGAACGAACAGAGTCGTAAATGATCAATTCCAGCTGAAGTAGTACCACCACAGATCATCAACAAACAACATGGAATCTTAAAAGCATCGCAGACCAATTTTACCCAATCGAGGACTGAACCCGGAATGCTGAAATAGAACATAGAACTCACACCGGGAAATCTGTAGTTGTAGTCATTGTATGTAACCGCAATTCTCAATATAAAGAATCAGAAATACTAAATTTCAATATATCTGTTCTGAAAATGCGACTAGGACCTTAAATCCATTAAAATGATAGGACCACAATATTGGTGATATTTGGAAATATGGCGCTATATAATAAAGATCGGCTATTACTAAAATGAAAAGAAGCGAGACCTCCGTACCATATTCTGTCATGGGACGATATACTTTTTGAAATAACGTCAATTAACTTCAAACTACAGCTATTTCGATTGGAAAATGTGGCTAGAGTTATAAACTCGATGTGAATTTTAATGAGGACTACATTGTAATTGTCCTACCAGAAGATATTCTATTTTTATTTGGTTACTAAAACTTATCATGATAAACATCTATGATCGGGTTTTTATAATTCTCTGCGGCGTTAAACTTGAAGGTAGTGCTCCTATTTTACCACACAACACGTCATTGCTGTGGGAGAAAACTGTAGTCAACGAAAAAGCATGGCTCGGAAAATATGGCAGAATGATGGGTCAATATTTTTCTAATCAAATGAATCTAGAATTTTGAGAGATCAATAAAAAAAGTAAAGAAAGTAGTAAAATCGGACCGGGTCGACTACTTTTAACTCTTTGGGTATATTCTACATTTGTATCCTAAAAGACGTCACCTTTTCGAAGGAATATTGACATGAAATTGAACGAACTTACATCTAACTCTAACCCGATTTTCTCGAAACTCAACACACGAGCTATGGTAGAAACAGATTTCCATATCAAAGGTACGAAAATCCCCATGTACATGCAGAACAGCAACAACATCAAATGTAAATACAAATGCAGAAAAAGCCACAAAACGTCTGTAAATACACTTGTTATGAGGAACAAATATATAAAAGAGGTTGTTAGCAATACTTCAACGTACAAAACATTGAATTATAGTATCGGACGAAAATATATATGTGAGCTATATCTAAGTCTAAACCGATTTTTTTTCGAAATTTGGCACACATAGGGACTTTGGTGCCCCATTTACCTTAAATCGAACGAAAATATATATAGGAGCTATATATAAATCTGAACCGATTTTCTCGAAACTTGGCACACATAATTCTAGATACAATTCAGCATACTACTCAAAATTTCGTGCAAATTGAAAGATATATGACTGCTTTGGTGCACCATTTACCTACAATCGGACAAAACTATATATGGTAGCTGCATCTAAATCTGTACTGATTTTCACGAAACTTAGCACACGTCATTCTGGACCTAATTCAGAACTCTATGCCAAATTCCATGCAAATCGAAATATATATAGGGACCTTGGTGCCCCATTTACCTTAAATCGGACGAAACTATATACGGCAGCTATATCTAAATATGAACATTGTTTACAATTTAACATCTACAGACGGACAGACGGACATGCATAAATCGACTCAGAAAGTGAGTCTCTGCATATTCTCAAAATGAACCATGTGTCTATATTGTTTTTATTTGCATGTTACAAACATATGCAAAAAGTCATAATACCCTGTACCACAGTGTGGGGAAAGGGTATAAAACATGATATTTCTAATTCCCAAGAGGATTTATGATTTATATACACCGACATAGGAATTACACTAAAATGCTGACCAGATTTTCATATTGTTTTGTAGATTTATTATCGCACCAGGAGGTGGATATATCGCAGATTTTTTTTAACGGCACCGCAATTACTTTCGCGGAAAGTATTGATGGCCCAATCCCACTACACTGCCCCGCCCACTGGTTAAAGATTAGGAAATCAAATTCATCGTGTGAAATATACAGAAATTTCAATATAAAATTGGAAAATATAAAAGAAACAATGAGCAGAGCAGAATAGTCGAACGAGGCCGACCATATGATACCATACACAACTTCCACGAAAATCTAACTTTGTGTGGTTCTATATTCTTAGCCTGGGCAATATTTCGCGATATTTTTACGCTCTTGACCGACTAGAGGTCAACCAATATTAGTAATATTCAGTGCAGCACTTCTAATTACTTGTCCAGATTCCTTTCAGAGTGGGTTGTGTTGTGATATTCGGCTTTCGATAATGGTCTATAGATCGACTTGAAAAAACACAAAAAATAAGTTTTCGGTCCACTACATCCCAAAATTATTATGTGATCAGCACCGAAAATTATAGGCGTTGTACTTGACCATAACTCGAACCTCATGGAACATTTCAAAGCGATCAGAGCTGCATTTCCGCCCTCTAGTGTGGTAATGGATTACTACATATTAAATTAATTCGTAAGCAACTGTACATATTTACGTGTAACTCCCACATCCGAGTGCATACGACAATATAATTGGTTTCAGTTTAAAGGCCAACCACTTCTCTTGGATTACTATCAACTTCTCGGCTCTATGTCCTTCAGGAGTAAATATATACGCTATAGATTTTTTTTCCATTTTTCACACATTTGACACGCTAAAAATTGTCCGATCTTTATCAAAACATGCATGCTTATTCTCTGGCCCGATCCCCTTCTCCATGCAAAAATTTGCGGTGTTTGGGCCATACTAGCGGCCTCAGGAGTGACCAGAAAACCCAGAAAAATGCAAAATTTCGTGAAGGTTGGTCCATAACTGTGGCCTGTATCGTGTTTACAATTTATAATGGACAGACGGACGGACGTACACGCATGTCTAGATCGACTCAGCTAGTCGAAATATGACGATTGGTATACTTAAAGGTGGGTCTAAGACCAATATTTCGCGGCGTTACAAACTTTTGGGGCTGCACAAAGCTATAATACCCTGACAACATAGTTGTGTAGGGTATAAAAATCCTAGAAGTGCTAAATTGGCAACACTGGATGTTCAGAACTATATCCAGATAATTTGTTCATTTAGTTCCTTTTGCTCCATGGCTAATTTTTCTCAGTCATAATATAAAAATCAACATTGTACATAATTCAATTCAAAATAGCAGCCAACAAATTAACGTATTCTATACCTTTATTGTCGGATTCGTATTTCTTAGAATTGTTGTGCAAGGTACTTTTTGTATAATTCAATAGCCAGTTTGTATATTTCAATATTTCCCGGATCCTATTGCGATTTGGTTGTTCCGTATAGAACTAGTTCATTTAAACTACACCGAGAAATGGACAATCGAAACAGGGCCCAGCTTTTTAGTTTATCTATCTTAAATATTTGATTTCGTTCCCTTATTCCCTATTCATCGCCCTTTCTTGTTTATTTTTCAGATGCTTCTTCAGTACAATTTTTAACTTTTCACCAATGTATTAACACGGAACTATGTGAACGAGAAGAAACAAAAGGAATGGCGAAAGGCAGGGATTCAAATGAACTATAGTGGAGTGTGAAGTATAAGGAATAAAGGAACTAGTTCCTCCTTAGAAAAGGGACGATCCGCTTTGGGAATTATATTGCCAAATTTAATTTAAACCGTTAAAAGCCAAATTTCTTTAAATTTTTAAATCATCAATTATATTCGCATAGAATGATAGGAAATAAACTTAAAAATAATAAAAATAAAAAAGTACATTTTCATGATTTAAGACTGTACCCATGAAGATGCAATAACCCAGTGCATTTACATGCCTATATGTGTTTAACCAAAGTCCAAATAACACAAAAACAAACGGTAAAAAATATTTTTTTGATAAGGTATGGAATTTTTCTATACCTGTGCAAGTACAATGACCATTAATGAGTAATTGAGCAACGAGAAGAAGTTCGAACGACAGAACGATTGAACCAATAAGGAACTATGGAACAAAATGATCTAGTTCCTTCGCGGAGCGAAAAGATGGAAACCCTTCAGAAACTAGATTACCCAACCCTATCCGATATGACATAAAATACCTAACTATAATACATGCCAGAAAACCGATCTTACTGCCATTTTGACTAATATACTTGTACATTATTAAAAATTACATTTCACCGCTATTATGGGAATTGGCAACAAGAAATGTCTATTAACTTTCTCAAGTATTTCGAAAAATTATGTTTTTCAATTTATTCATAAATTTAATAAACATAATGCAACTAAATTCGCCACAGCAGCAGAAACCGCACCATGGACACACACAACGTAATTTGTAAACTAGTGTTATTATTCATGGACCGGTACATTAGCTGAGCTGCCGTTTTGCACTTGCTACGCATTCTACAACAAAAAACACACAGAAAACGCAAAAATAATAGCTGTTGCAGTTACAGAAGCCAAATAACATTCTGATTCTAAAAGTTCAGCTTTCTTTTTTTTCTGCAAAAGTCCTCCCCAAATGTAATATGAAAAAAAGCAACAACAAAACCCCGAAGAATCCGCAAGTTGGTAAGAAAACATGTTGCAACGGAACTTGGGCTAACCAGCCTCTGGAGTCCAACAACGAGGAACGAAAAAAATTTTAAACGCATCTACCCAAAGCTAATGAAACATGGCAAAACGGGAGTCGAACAAATGAAGAAGAACGAAGATGAAAAACAAAACTGAAGACGACGTCGAAGAATGTTTGGATGCTGGCAAAACAAATGCAAACTGAAATCAGAAGTCCACGGAGTCCACAAGCGGCAGAGCGAACCAAATCAACATTACCACCAGAAGCTGTAGCAGTTTCAATTAAATGTTTTGTTGAATATTTGTTAAAGCAAAAGTTAATTACACAACAATTTGTACAGGTCTCCGACAGTTGTTGGTACTCTGCTGTCGGACTGCCACAGTAGTCATCGTCATCGCCACCACCATCATCATCCGACATCGTCATCATGGCCAGCACCAGCTCAATGCTACTGATGTTGTGCTTGGAGCTTGGCGATTTGGCCGAGGTTGATGATGGCTTTTTCTGTGTGTATATGCCCTGGTCTCATTTTGTTCGCCATGGCGATGATGGCTTCCATGGCTGTTGCAAAATAATGCTGGCCGACTGGTTGGCTAGCTAACTGTAGCGGCTTACTATGATGATGGCAGCCCCTTGGCCATTTTCAATTGTAAATGTTGTTAATGCAGATGTGATGCTGCTGCTGCAACCGCCCCATCTATTTTCCCAACAACGTCCGCATCTATTCGCTGCTGCAGCTTCTTCTTCTACGGTTGTGCATTTAATGGATATTTCTTTTTAATATCTTGTAAATGCAAAACAATTTATTGCATAACGGACACACATCATCTGCCCGTCCGTCCACCCTTCCACCATTCATTCGTGCGTTCCGTCTTAACTGATGAAGATGATGGCCGGCCAACGAAACAAACGGACAGACAAAACAGCGATTAAGCCACAATACACAAAACATCATCAGCCAGCCAGCCACCACCATCAGGAAGCAAAAGGCCGGCACCCAAACACGGGAGAGTTCCAAAAAGAAAAATATTGCAAAATTAATATCTCTCAAAAAATTGTTGTTGAAGGAGGGTAAGATGGAGGATAGATGAGATGCAATTGAAGTCAAACTGAAATGAAGATGAGTTTGACTTAATACCGAAATGTTAACGAGGTAGGAGGTTAAAAGGCGAGATGGAGAGCCTCAGGCGTGGATTTTTTAAAGAATAATTTCTAGAGCCTTAGACAAAAGGCGTGGATTTTTTAAAGAATATTTTTCTAGAGCCTTAGGCAAGGCGTGGATTTTTTAAAGAATATTTTTCTAGAGCCTTGGGCAAGGCGTGGATTTTTTAAAGAATATTTTTCTAGAGCCTTAGGCAAGGCGTGGATTTTTTAAAGAATATTTTTCTAGAGCCTTGGGCAAGGCGTGGATTTTTTAAAGAATATTTTTCTAGAGCCTTAGGCAAGGCGTGGATTTTTTAAAGAATATTTTTCTAGAGACTTAGACAAAAGGCGTGGATTTTTTAAAGAATATTTTTCTAGAGCCTTAGACAAAAGGCGTGGATTTTTAAAGAATATTTTTCTAGAGCCTTAGACAAAAGGCGTGGATTTTTTAAAGAATATTTTTCTAGAGCCTTAGACAAAAGGCGTGGATTTTTTAAAGAATATTTTTCTAGACAAAAGGCGTGGATTTTTTAAAGAATATTTTTCTAGACAAAAGGCGTGGATTTTTTAAAGAATATTTTTCTAGACAAAAGGCGTGGATTTTTTAAAGAATATTTTTCTAGACAAAAGGCGTGGATTTTTTAAAGAATATTTTTCTAGACAAAAGGCGTGGATTTTTTAAAGAATATTTTTCTAGACAAAAGGCGTGGATTTTTTAAAGAATATTTTTCTAGACAAAAGGCGTGGATTTTTTAAAGAATATTTTTCTAGACAAAAGGCGTGGATTTTTTAAAGAATATTTTTCTAGACAAAAGGCGTGGATTTTTTAAAGAATATTTTTCTAGACAAAAGGCGTGGATTTTTTAAAGAATATTTTTCTAGACAAAAGGCGTGGATTTTTTAAAGAATATTTTTCTAGACAAAAGGCGTGGATTTTTTAAAGAATATTTTTCTAGACAAAAGGCGTGGATTTTTTAAAGAATATTTTTCTAGACAAAAGGCGTGGATTTTTTAAAGAATATTTTTCTAGACAAAAGGCGTGGATTTTTTAAAGAATATTTTTCTAGACAAAAGGCGTGGATTTTTTAAAGAATATTTTTCTAGACAAAAGGCGTGGATTTTTTAAAGAATATTTTTCTAGACAAAAGGCGTGGATTTTTTAAAGAATATTTTTCTAGACAAAAGGCGTGGATTTTTTAAAGAATATTTTTCTAGACAAAAGGCGTGGATTTTTTAAAGAATATTTTTCTAGACAAAAGGCGTGGATTTTTTAAAGAATATTTTTCTAGACAAAAGGCGTGGATTTTTTAAAGAATATTTTTCTAGACAAAAGGCGTGGATTTTTTAAAGAATATTTTTCTAGACAAAAGGCGTGGATTTTTTAAAGAATATTTTTCTAGACAAAAGGCGTGGATTTTTTAAAGAATATTTTTCTAGACAAAAGGCGTGGATTTTTTAAAGAATATTTTTCTAGACAAAAGGCGTGGATTTTTTAAAGAATATTTTTCTAGACAAAAGGCGTGGATTTTTTAAAGAATATTTTTCTAGACAAAAGGCGTGGATTTTTTAAAGAATATTTTTCTAGACAAAAGGCGTGGATTTTTTAAAGAATATTTTTCTAGACAAAAGGCGTGGATTTTTTAAAGAATATTTTTCTAGACAAAAGGCGTGGATTTTTTAAAGAATATTTTTCTAGACAAAAGGCGTGGATTTTTTAAAGAATATTTTTCTAGACAAAAGGCGTGGATTTTTTAAAGAATATTTTTCTAGACAAAAGGCGTGGATTTTTTAAAGAATATTTTTCTAAACACAAGGCGTGGATTTTTTAAAGAATATTTTTCAAAAGGACTATGACAAGGCGTGGATTTTTTAAAGAATATTTTTCTAAAGGACTATGACAAGGCGTGGATTTTTTAAAGAATATTTTTCTAAAGGACTATGACAAGGCGTGGATTTTTTAAAGAATATTTTTCTAGACAAAAGGCGTGGATTTTTTAAAGAATATTTTTCTAGACAAAAGGCGTGGATTTTTTAAAGAATATTTTTCTAGACAAAAGGCGTGGATTTTTTAAAGAATATTTTTCTAGACAAAAGGCGTGGATTTTTTAAAGAATATTTTTCTAGACAAAAGGCGTGGATTTTTTAAAGAATATTTTTCTAGACAAAAGGCGTGGATTTTTTAAAGAATATTTTTCTAGACAAAAGGCGTGGATTTTTTAAAGAATATTTTTCTAGACAAAAGGCGTGGATTTTTTAAAGAATATTTTTCTAGACAAAAGGCGTGGATTTTTTAAAGAATATTTTTCTAGACAAAAGGCGTGGATTTTTTAAAGAATATTTTTCTAGACAAAAGGCGTGGATTTTTTAAAGAATATTTTTCTAGACAAAAGGCGTGGATTTTTTAAAGAATATTTTTCTAGACAAAAGGCGTGGATTTTTTAAAGAATATTTTTCTAGACAAAAGGCGTGGATTTTTTAAAGAATATTTTTCTAGACAAAAGGCGTGGATTTTTTAAAGAATATTTTTCTAGAGCCTTAGGCAAGGCGTGGATTTTTTAAAGAATATTTTTCTACTGCCTTAGACAAGGCGTGGATTTTTTAAAGAATATTTTTCTACTGCCTTAGACAAGGCGTGGATTTTTTAAAGAATATTTTTCTACTGCCTTAGACAAGGCGTGGATTTTTTAAAGAATATTTTTCTACTGCCTTAGACAAGGCGTGGATTTTTTAAAGAATATTTTTCTACTGCCTTAGACAAGGCGTGGATTTTTTAAAGAATATTTTTCTACTGCCTTAGACAAGGCGTGGATTTTTTAAAGAATATTTTTCTACTGCCTTAGACAAGGCGTGGATTTTTTAAAGAATATTTTTCTACTGCCTTAGACAAGGCGTGGATTTTTTAAAGAATATTTTTCTACTGCCTTAGACAAGGCGTGGATTTTTTAAAGAATATTTTTCTACTGCCTTAGACAAGGCGTGGATTTTTTAAAGAATATTTTTCTACTGCCTTAGACAAGGCGTGGATTTTTTAAAGAATATTTTTCTACTGCCTTAGACAAGGCGTGGATTTTTTAAAGAATATTTTTCTACTGCCTTAGACAAGGCGTGGATTTTTTAAAGAATATTTTTCTACTGCCTTAGACAAGGCGTGGATTTTTTAAAGAATATTTTTCTACTGCCTTAGACAAGGCGTGGATTTTTTAAAGAATATTTTTCTACTGCCTTAGACAAGGCGTGGATTTTTTAAAGAATATTTTTCTACTGCCTTAGACAAGGCGTGGATTTTTTAAAGAATATTTTTCTACTGCCTTAGACAAGGCGTGGATTTTTTAAAGAATATTTTTCTACTGCCTTAGACAAGGCGTGGATTTTTTAAAGAATATTTTTCTACTGCCTTAGACAAGGCGTGGATTTTTTAAAGAATATTTTTCTACTGCCTTAGACAAGGCGTGGATTTTTTAAAGAATATTTTTCTACTGCCTTAGACAAGGCGTGGATTTTTTAAAGAATATTTTTCTACTGCCTTAGACAAGGCGTGGATTTTTTAAAGAATATTTTTCTACTGCCTTAGACAAGGCGTGGATTTTTTAAAGAATATTTTTCTACTGCCTTAGACAAGGCGTGGATTTTTTAAAGAATATTTTTCTACTGCCTTAGACAAGGCGTGGATTTTTTAAAGAATATTTTTCTACTGCCTTAGACAAGGCGTGGATTTTTTAAAGAATATTTTTCTACTGCCTTAGACAAGTTAGACAAGGCGTGGATTTTTTAAAGAATATTTTTCTACTGCCTTAGACAAGGCGTGGATTTTTTAAAGAATATTTTTCTACTGCCTTAGACAAGGCGTGGATTTTTTAAAGAATATTTTTCTACTGCCTTAGACAAGGCGTGGATTTTTTAAAGAATATTTTTCTACTGCCTTAGACAAGGCGTGGATTTTTTAAAGAATATTTTTCTACTGCCTTAGACAAGGCGTGGATTTTTTAAAGAATATTTTTCTACTGCCTTAGACAAGGCGTGGATTTTTTAAAGAATATTTTTCTACTGCCTTAGACAAGGCGTGGATTTTTAGACAAGGCGTGGATTTTTTAAAGAATATTTTTCTACTGCCTTAGACAAGGCGTGGATTTTTTAAAGAATATTTTTCTACTGCCTTAGACAAGGCGTGGATTTTTTAAAGAATATTTTTCTACTGCCTTAGACAAGGCGTGGATTTTTTAAAGAATATTTTTCTACTGCCTTAGACAAGGCGTGGATTTTTTAAAGAATATTTTTCTACTGCCTTAGACAA